>NW_024061108.1:0-200141 GCF_016432855.1 Salvelinus namaycush | reverse complement strand
CTTTCTCGGGCATTTCAGAGCTTGTTTCTACCATAAGACGTCACAGAGTTACGCATTGTTATAGAACGCTTGATATCATCTGGATACGTTTTATGTATTTATTTAAAATATAAAGAAAACAATAGATATCATTTTTGATATTTTCTTTAACAAATTATACGTGATACCCTCAGTCAATTCGAGCCCTGGTTTTAGTCAAACACACCAAGCCCTTCCCAGACACGGAGGTATTTAATCAGAACCAAACACACCAAGCCCTTCCCAGACACGGAGGTATTTAATCAGAACCAAACACACCAAGCCCTTCCCAGACACGGAGGTATTTAATCAGAACCAAACACACCAAGCCCTTCCCAGACACGGAGGTATTTAATCAGAACCAAACACACCAAGCCCTTCCCAGACACGGAGGTATTTAATCAGAACCAAACACACCAAGCCCTTCCCAGACACGGAGGTATTTAATCAGAACCAAACACACCAAGCCCTTCCCAGACACGGAGGTATTTAATCAGAACCAAACACACCAAGCCCTTCTCAGACACGGAGGTATTTAATCAGTACATGCGACAGTATTGTAGTATATGTCTATACCGACATCTATGGAGGATAATTGTGTCCGTCAAACAGGAAGTCTTACCACTTATTTATTGGAGGATGAAGAAATAAGCTGTGTAATTTCAACTTCCGGCGCCGAAAAGAGATGGCCGCCTCGCTTCGCGTTCCTTGGAAAATATGCAGTATTTTGTTTTTTTACGTGTTATTTCTTACATCGGTACCCCAGGTAATCTTAGGTTTCATTACATACAGTCGGGAGGAACTACTGAATATACGATTAACTCAACTCATCATCGTTCCTACCAGGAATATGACTTTCCCGAAACGGATCCAGTGTTTTGCCTTCCACCCAATACAATGGATCTGATCCCAGCCGGCGACCCTGTGCGACGCCGAAAAAGGGGAAAACGAGGCGGTCTCGTGGTCAGGCTTCGGAGACGGGCACATCGCGCTCCACTCCCTAGCATACTACTCGCCAATGTCCAGTCTCTTGACAATAAGGTTGATGAAATCCGAGCACGGGTAGCATTCCAGAGAGACATCAGGGATTGCAACGTGCTCTGCTTCACGGAAACATGGCTAACTCAAGGGACGCTAACGGAGTCGGTGCAGCCAGCTGGTTTCTTCATGCATCGCGCCGACAGAAACAAACATCTTTCCGGTAAGAAGAGGGGCGGGGGGGTATGCCTTATGATTAACGAGAAGTGGTGTGATCATCATAACAACACACAAGAACTCAAGTCATTCTGTTCACCTGATCTAGAACTCCTCACAATCAAATGTCGACCGCATTATCTACCAAGGGAATTCTCTTCTATCATAATCACAGCCGTATATATTCCCCCCCAAGCAGACACATCGATGGCCCTGAACGAACTTTATCTGACTCTTTGTAAACTGGAAACCACACACCCTGAGGCTGCATTCATCGTAGCTGGGGATTTTAACAAGGCTAATCTAAAAACAAAACTCCCTAAATTCTATCAGCATATCGATTGTGCTACCAGGGCTGGAAAAACACTAGACCATTGTTATACTAATTTCCGCGACGCTTATAAGGCCCTCCCCCGCCCCCCTTTCGGAAAAGCTGACCACGACTCCATTTTGTTGATTCCAGCCTACAAACAGAAACTCAAACAACAAGCTCCCGCGCTCAGGTCTGTTCAACGCTGGTCCGACCAATCTGAATCCACGCTTCAAGACTGCTTCGATCACGCGGATTGGAATATGTTCCGCATCGCGTCCAACAACAATATTGACGAATATGCTGATTCGGTGAGCGAGTTCATTAGGAAGTGCATTGACGATGTCGTACCCACAGCAACGATAAAAACATTCCCAAACCAGAAACCGTGGATTGACGGCAGCATTCGCGTGAAACTGAAAGCGCGAACCACTGCTTTTAACCAGGGCAAGGTGACCGGAAGCATGACCGAATACAAACAGTGAAGCTATTCTCTCCGCAAGGCAATCAAACAGGCTAAGTCTCAGTACAGAGACAAAATCGAGTCGCAATTCAACAGCTCAGACACAAGAGGTATGTGGCAGGGTCTACAGTCAATCACGGATTACAAAAAGAAAACCAGCCCCGTCGCGGACCAGGATGTCTTGCTCCCAGACAGGCTAAACAACTTTTTTGCCCGCTTTGAGGACAATACAGTGCCACTGACACGGCCCCCTACCAAAACCTGCGGGCTCTCCTTCACTGCAGCCGAGGTGAGTAAAACATTTAAACGTGTTAACCCTCGCAAGGCTGCAGGCCCAGACGGCATTCCCAGCCGCGTCCTCAGAGCATGCGCAGACCAGCTGGCTGGTGTGTTTACGGACATATTCAATCAATCCTTATCCCAGTCTGCTGTTCCCACATGCTTCAAGAAACCACCATTGTTCCTGTTCCCAAGAAAGCTAAGGTAACTGAGCTAAACGACTACCGCCCCGTAGCACTCACTTCCGTCATCATGAAGTGCTTTGAGAGACTAGTCAAGGACCATATCACCTCCACCCTACCGGACACCCTAGACCCACTCCAATTTGCTTACCGACCCAATAGGTCCACAGACGACGCAATCGCAACCACACTGCACACTGCCCTAACCCATCTGGACAAGAGGAATACCCATGTGAGAATGCTGTTCATCGATTACAGCTCAGCATTTAACACCATAGTACCCTCCAAACTCGTCATCAAGCTCGAGACCCTGGGTCTCGACCCCGCCCTGTGCAACTGGGTCCTGGACTTCCTGACGGGCCGCCCCCAGGTGGTGAGGGTAGGTAACAACATCTCCACCCCGCTGATCCTCAACACTGGGGCCCCACAAGGGTGCGTTCTGAGCCCTCTCCTGTACTCCCTGTTCACCCACGACTGCGTGGCCATGCACGCCTCCAACTCAATCATCAAGTTTGCGGATGACACTACAGTGGTAGGCTTGATTACCAACAACGACGAGACGGCCTACAGGGAGGAGGTGAGGGCCCTCGGAGTGTGGTGTCAGGAAAATAACCTCACACTCAACGTCAACAAAACAAAGGAGATGATTGTGGACTTCAGGAAACAGCAGAGGGAGCACCCCCCTATCCACATCGACGGGTCAGTAGTGGAGAAGGTGGAAAGTTTTAAGTTCCTCGGTGTACACATCACGGACAAACTGAATTGGTCCACCCACACAGACAGCGTTGTGAAGAAGGCGCAGCAGCGCCTCTTCAACCTCAGGAGGCTGAAGAAATTCGGCTTGTCACCAAAAGCACTCACAAACTTCTACAGATGCACAATCGAGAGCATCCTGTCGGGCTGTATCACCGCCTGGTACGGCAACTGCTCCGCCCACAACCGTAAGGCTCTCCAGAGGGTAGTGAGGTCTGCAGAACGCATCACCAGGGGCAAACTACCTGCCCTCCAGGACACCTACACCACCCGATGTCACAGGAAGGCCATAAAGATCATCAAGGACAACAACCACCCAAGCCACTGCCTGTTCACCCCGCTATCATCCAGAAGGCGAGGTCAGTACAGGTGCATCAAAGCAGGGACCGAGAGACTGAAAAACAGCTTCTATCTCAAGGCCATCAGACTGTTAAACAGCCACCACTAACATTAGCGGCCGCTGCCAACATACTGACTCAACTCCAGCCACTTTAAAAATGGGAATTGATGGAAATTATGTAAAAATGTACCACTAGCCACTTTAAACAATGCCACTTAATACAATGTTACATACCCTACATTACCCATCTCATATGTATATACTGTACTCTATATCATCTACTGCATCTTGCCATCTTTATGTAATACATGTACCACTAGCCACTTTAAACTATGCCACTTTATGTTTACATACCCTACAGTACTCATCTCATATGTATATACCGTACTCTATACCATCTACTGCATCTGCCATGCCGTTCTGTACCACCACTCATTCATATATCTTTATGTACATATTCTTATCCCTTTACACTTGTGTGTGTGTGTAAGGTAGTAGTTGTGGAATTGTTAGGTTAGATTACTGTTGGTTATTACTGCATTGTCGGAACTAGAAGCACAAGCATTTCGCTACACTCGCATTAACATCTGCTAACCATGTGTATGTGACTAATAAAATTTGATTTGATTTGATTTGATTTAATTGTGTGTTTCTGACCGTTAACATGTTGGGTGGACGCGTGTACATATAGGAGGTTCCTGACCAGGCAGAAGGGAGTTTCACTTTAACCGCTGCATCGGAGAGTTACAATGTTGCTGTCACTATGTAACCTACTACCTACAGTAGGAAAACGAGTTTCTAATTAATAATATCACACCTGTTATCACACATGGTACGACCCCATAATTGTTACAATTACAATAGAAATAACACTTTTATATTACATATTTAACATATATTTTAATATTCCTGTAGAACTGTAAAACACAGTAAGATCATTTGAGCTTTGGAAACAAGCGCGTTTATAAATGCATGGTGGGCCTCGTTATAAATGGGTGGGCCTCGTTATAAATGCATGGTGGGCCTCGTTATAAATGCATGGTGGGCCTCTTTATAAATGCATGGTGGGCCTCGTTATAAATGCATGGTGGGCCTCGTTATAAATGGGTGGGCCTCGTTATAAATGCATGGTGGGCCTCGTTATAAATGCATGGTGTGCCTCGTCATAAATGCATGGTGGGCCTGGTTATAAATGCATGGTGGGCCTCGTTATAAATGGGTGGGCCTCGTTATAAATGCATGGTGGGCCTCGTTATAAATGCATGGTGGGCCTCGTCATAAATGCATGGTGGGCCTGGTTATAAATGCATGGTGGGCCTGGTTATAAATGCATGGTGGGCCTCGTTATAAATGCATGGTGGGCCTGGTTATAAATGCATGGTGGGCCTCGTTATAAATGCATGGTGGGCCTGGTTATAAATGCATGGTGGGCCTCGTTATAAATGCATGGTGGGCCTCGTTATAAATGCATGGTGGGCCTCGTTATAAATGCATGGTGGGCCTGGTTATAAATGCATGGTGGGCCTCGTTATAAATGCATGGTGGGCCTCGTCATGTATTTATTTCGTAGTGGTCTCTTTCCTCTGCTGTGGTGCTGCATTGCAGTCAGCGATGTTTTCTCTCGGTAGCTGTCCAGGGTCCTGAAATCTCTTTCTTCTTTCCTTGTAATAGACAAGTCTTGGTTTCTCCACTCTCTCCCCGCCATCCTCCTATTGTAGTTGGCTACCGAAAACTTTCGTTGCCCCTCATCTCTTGGGAAATTCCCCTCCTTAGGTTAGGCTACTGTCTTAATCACTAACTTTAACAGGTTAGTTAGGCTACTGTCTTAATCACTAACGATAACAGGTTAGTTAGGCTACTGCCTTAATCACTAACGATAACAGGTTAGTTAGGCTACTGCCTTGATCACTAATCATCTTCCTCACAAACACTTAAGCAAAAATACAATCATTTATTTGGCAGATTCATTTACTAATGTTTCGCAATAGTATAATCCCATATAAAGACACACATCACCATAGCTACCAAGGATAGTGTGAGTGAACTTCGGGAGAAGGGGGAATGGGGTGGGGGAGGGAACTGTAGCAGCACTATGAGCTGGTGGCTGGGGCGCCGCGGGCGGTGTAGTGACCGAACAGGGGCGACGGAGGGCGACAGACAATTGTCAAAATATTGCCTCAAATTCAAGTGCTGCCATAGGCGACGGCCTAATGGGAGGGCTGGCCCTGAACACGTCTGTTAACCCACAATGAGGACATCAAGTAAGTTTTCATAAATCATTGGGTTCCGTTCAAGAAGAAACGTCAGAGTAGTCTGAAGTGGAGGCATTAATTCATGTTGACATTTACAACATAACATGCATGGACATTTCATCATTAAGACCTTTAGAGAATCATGTCTGGAGGGTGAAAATCCCCAAACATTCTCATTAGCTCAGTGTTATATCACCTCCCCTGTCTGATATCTTGACTTTCTCTCTGTCACACAACCTAAAGGTAGAAATGTCATGTTGTAGGTCATTACAATGTACTGCGACTGGATAATCCCTGTCGTTACTCCTTATTGAACTTTTATGTTCACTAATTCTCTGAGATAACGAGAGGTTTTACCTACATAACACAACCCAGATGGACATTTAATCATGTAGATAACATGGGTGGTGTTACCTACATAACACAGCCCACATGGACATTTAATCATGTAGATAACATGGGTGGTGTTTACCTACATAACACAACCCACATGGACATTTAATCATGTAGATAACATGGGTGGTGTTTACCTACATAACACAACCCACATTGACATTTAATCATGTAGATAACATGGGTGGTGTTTACCTACATAACACAGCCCACATGGACATTTAATCATGTAGATAACATGGGTGGTGTTTACCTACATAACACAACCCACATGGACATTTAATCATGTAGATAACATGGGTGGTGTTTACCTACATAACACAGCCCACATGGACATTTAATCATGTAGATAACATGGGTGGTGTTTACCTACATAACACAACCCACATGGACATTTAATCATGTAGATAACATGGGTGGTGTTTACCTACATAACACAGCCCACATGGACATTAAATCATGTAGATAACATGGGTGGTGTTTACCTACATAACACAACCCACATGGACATTTAATCATGTAGATAACATGGGTGGTGTTTACCTACATAACACAACCCACATGGACATTTAATCATGTAGATAACATGGGTGGTGTTTACCTACATAACACAACCCACATGGACATTTAATCATGTAGATAACATGGGTGGTGGAGTACGTAATAATGTCATTTATTTGGAACCGTTCTCCTGTATGTGGGTGGCAGAAACGTTCACACTTCATCATATTGTTGCACTGGGCTCAGCATCTGCATTTATAGCTACCAATCAGAAGAGGGCGTAAAAGAGCCTGGCTCGTTTTCTTTTGTGGCTGGAAGTTTGGCATGGACCAATTTGTTGCATAAATCGCGACCTCTCCTATATACAATACGGATGGGTTCTTCAATTTACCCGACCTCTCCTATATACAATACGGGTGGGTTCTTCAATTTACCCGACCTCTCCTTTATACAATACGGGTGGGTTCTTCAATTTAACCGACCTCTCCTATATACAATACGGGGTGGGTTCTTAAATTTACCCGACCTCTCCTATTTACCTATACCTCTCCGACCTCTCCATATCGAGGTAATGAACACGTCTAGTGGCACATTCAATAGTGAAATTAAGATTGGGGTCAATGTCATTGTGAAATGCCATGAAGTCTGACAGATATTCTCCGTTCCCTCCCCATGTGCAAAAAATGTCCTCAATATATCAATACAACTCAGTCTGTCAGCCTGTCTCTCTTACCTCAGCGTCAGGTCAGCCTGTCTCTCTTGCCTCAGCGTCAGGTCAGCCTGTCTCTCTTGCCTCAGCGTCAGGTCAGTCTGTCTCTCTTACCTCAGCGTCAGGTCAGCCTGTCTCTCTTACCTCAGCGTCAGGTCAGTCTGTCTCTCCTTCCTCAGCGTCAGGTCAGTCTGTCTGTCTTACCTCAGCGTCAGGTCAGTCTGTCTCTCTTACCTCAGCGTCAGGTCAGTCTGTCTCTCTTACCTCAGCGTCAGGTCAGTCTGTCTCTCTTGCCTCAGCATCAGGTGTGTCTTTTTATTTTAACCTTTATTTAACTAGGCAAGTCAGTAAAGAACAAATTCTTATTTACAATGACGGCCTACCCCGGCCAAACCTGGACGGCGCTGGGCCAATTGTGCGCCACCCTGTGGGACTCCCAATCACGGTCATGATCATCAATCAATGATGATTCTAGAACACTGTTTGAAAATCCTTCTTGACCAGCTCCAGGTATGTTTAGAGACATGGTAGCTTCTTGACCAGCTCCAGGTATGTTTTGAGACATGGTAGCTTCTTGACCAGCTCCAGGTATGTTTTGAGACATGGTAGCTTCTTGACCAGCTCCAGGTATGTTTAGAGACATGGTAGCTTCTTGACCAGCTCCAGGTATGTTTTGAGACATGGTAGCTTCTTGACCAGCTCCAGGTATGTTTAGAGACATGGTAGCTTCTTGACCAGCTCCAGGTATGTTTAGAGACATGGTAGCTTCTTGACCAGGTCCAGGTATGTTTAGAGAAATGGTAGCTTCTTGACTAGCTCCAGGTATGTTTAGAGACATGGTAGCTTCTTGACCAGCTCCAGGTATGTTTAGACATGGTAGCTTCTTGACCAGCTCCAGGTATGTTTAGAGACATGGTAGGTTCTTGATCAGCTCCAGGTATGTTTTGAGACATGGTAGCTTATTGACCAGCTCCAGGTATGTTTAGAGACATGGTAGGTTCTTGATCAGCTCCAGGTATGTTTTGAGACATGGTAGCTTCTTGACCAGCTCCAGGTATGTTTAGAGACATGGTAGGTTCTTGACCAGCTCCAGGTATGTTTTGAGACATGGTAGCTTCTTGACCAGCTCCAGGTATGTTTAGAGACATGGTAGCTTCTTGACCAGCTCCAGGTATGTTTAGAGACATGGTAGCTTCTTGACCAGCTCCAGGTATGTTTTGAGACATGGTAGCTTCTTGACCAGCTCCAGGTATGTTTAGAGACATGGTAGCTTCTTGACCAGCTCCAGGTATGTTTAGAGACATGGTAGGTTCTTGATCAGCTCCAGGTATGTTTTGAGACATGGTAGCTTCTTGATCAGCTCCAGGTGTCTTTAGAGACATGGTAGCTTCTTGACCAGCTCCAGGTATGTTTTGAGACATGGTAGCTTCTTGACCAGCTCCAGGTATGTTTTGAGACATGGTAGCTTCTTGACCAGCTCCAAGTATGTTTTGAGACATGGTAGCTTCTCGACCAGCTCCAGGTATGTTTAGAGACATGGTAGCTTCTTGACCAGCTCCAGGTATGTTTTGAGACATGGTAGCTTCTTGACCAGCTCCAGGTATGTTTTGAGAAATGGTAGCTTCTTGACCAGCTCCAGGTATGTTTAGAGACATGGTAGCTTCTTGACCAGCTCCAGGTATGTTTAGAGACATGGTAGCTTCTTGACCAGCTCCAGGTATGTTTAGAGACATGGTAGCTTCTTGACCAGCTCCAGGTATGTTTAGAGACATGGTAGCTTCTTAACCAGCTCCTGGTATGTTTAGAGACATGGTAGCTTCTTGACCAGCTCCAGGTATGTTTAGAGACATGGTAGCTTCTTGTATGCTGGGCCATGGCTGGTTGGACATGTAGTTATGGAAAAGTTTGAATGAATAACTGACAACTAAAATAGTGCTTTCAATAATTTATATTTTTAGCTCAAATAATGTGGTTTAATGTTGAAATGGAACATTTTGGAGTCACATGGTTACATTTAAACATCATGAGAACAAAACACCAGACTCTCACAGGCTTCATTCATTATAGATGTTTATTCCTTCAGATGGGAAGAAGATGGATACATACAGTGATAGAATTACATTCAGAACATATAATAGTATCTCTATGGTAACAGTGATAGAATTACATTCAGAACATATAATAATATCTCTATGGTAACAGTGATAGAATTACATTCAGAACATATAATAGTATCTCTATGGTAACAGTGATAGAATTACATTCAGAACATATAATAGTATCTCTATGGTAACAGTGATAGAATTACATTCAGAACATATAATAGTATCTCCATGGTAACAGTGATAGAATTACATTCAGAACATATAATAGTATCTCTATGGTAACAGTGATAGAATTACATTCAGAACATATAATAGTATCTCTATGGTAACAGTGATAGAATTACATTCAGAACATATAATAATATCTCTATGGTAACAGTGATAGAATTACATTCAGAACATATAATAGTATCTCTATGGTAACAGTGATAGAATTACATTCAGAACATATAATAATATCTCTATGGTAACAGTGATAGAATTACATTCAGAACATATAATAGTATCTCTATGGTAACAGTGATAGAATTACATTCAGAACATATAATAGTATCTCTATGGTAAAAGTGATAGAATTACATTCAGAACATATAATAGTATCTCCATGGTAACAGTGATAGAATTACATTCAGAACATATAATAGTATCTCTATGGTAACAGTGATAGAATTACATTCAGAACATATAATAGTATCTCTATGGTAACAGTGATAGAATTACATTCAGAACATATAATAGTATCTCTATGGTAACAGTGATAGAATTACATTCAGAACATATAATAGTATCTCTATGGTAACAGTGATATAATTACATTCAGAACATATAATAGTATCTCTATGGTAACAGTGATAGAATTACATTCAGAACATATAATAGTATCTCTATGGTAACAGTGATAGAATTACATTCAGAACATATAATAATATCTCTATGGTAACAGTGATAGAATTACATTCAGAACATATAATAGTATCTCTATGGTAACAGTGATAGAATTACATTCAGAACATATAATAGTATCTCTATGGTAACAGTGATAGAATTACATTCAGAACATATAATAGTATCTCCATGGTAACAGTGATAGAATTACATTCAGAACATATAATAGTATCTCTATGGTAACAGTGATAGAATTACATTCAGAACATATAATAGTATCTCTATGGTAACAGTGATAGAATTACATTCAGAACATATAATAATATCTCTATGGTAACAGTGATAGAATTACATTCAGAACATATAATAGTATCTCTATGGTAACAGTGATAGAATTACATTCAGAACATATAATAATATCTCTATGGTAACAGTGATAGAATTACATTCAGAACATATAATAGTATCTCTATGGTAACAGTGATAGAATTACATTCAGAACATATAATAGTATCTCTATGGTAACAGTGATAGAATTACATTCAGAACATATAATAGTATCTCCATGGTAACAGTGATAGAATTACATTCAGAACATATAATAGTATCTCTATGGTAACAGTGATAGAATTACATTCAGAACATATAATAGTATCTCTATGGTAACAGTGATAGAATTACATTCAGAACATATAATAGTATCTCTATGGTAACAGTGATAGAATTACATTCAGAACATATAATAGTATCTCTATGGTAACAGTGATATAATTACATTCAGAACATATAATAGTATCTCTATGGTAACAGTGATAGAATTACATTCAGAACATATAATAGTATCTCTATGGTAACAGTGATAGAATGACATTCAGAACATATAATAGTATCTCTATGGTAACAGTGATAGAATGACATTCAGAACATATAATAGTATCTCTATGGTAACAGTGATAGAATGACATTCAGAACATATAATAGTATCTCTATGGTAACAGTGATAGAATTACATTCAGAACATATAATAGTATCTCTATGGTAACAGTGATAGAATTACATTCAGAACATATAATAGTATCTCTATGGTAACAGTGATAGAATGACATTCAGAACATATAATAGTATCTCTATGGTAACAGTGATAGAATGACATTCAGAACATATAATAGTATCTCTATGGTAACAGTGATAGAATGACATTCAGAACATATAATAGTATCTCTATGGTAACAGTGATAGAATGACATTCAGAACATATAATAGTATCTCTATGGTAACAGTGATAGAATGACATTCAGAACATATAATAGTATCTCTATGGTAACAGTGATAGAATGACATTCAGAACATATAATAGTATCTCTATGGTAACAGTGATAGAATGACATTCAGAACATATAATAGTATCTCTATGGTAACAGTGATAGAATTACATTCAGAACATATAATAGTATCTCTATGGTAACAGTGATAGAATTACATTCAGAACATATAATAGTATCTCTATGGTAACAGTGATAGAATTACATTCAGAACATATAATAGTATCTCTATGGTAACAGTGATAGAATTACATTCAGAACATATAATAGTATCTCTATGGTAACAGTGATAGAATTACATTCAGAACATATAATAATATCTCTATGGTAACAGTGATAGAATTACATTCAGAACATATAATAGTATCTCTATGGTAACAGTGATAGAATTACATTCAGAACATATAATAGTATCTCTATGGTAACAGTGATAGAATTACATTCAGAACATATAATAGTATCTCTATGGTAACAGTGATAGAATTACATTCAGAACATATAATAGTATCTCTATGGTAACAGTGATAGAATTACATTCAGAACATATAATAGTATCTCTATGGTAACAGTGATAGAATTACATTCAGAACATATAATAGTATCTCTATGGTAACAGTGATAGAATTACATTCAGAACATATAATAATATCTCCATGGTAACAGTGATAGAATTACATTCAGAACATATAATAGTATCTCTATGGTAACAGTGATAGAATTACATTCAGAACATATAATAGTATCTCTATGGTAACAGTGATAGAATTACATTCAGAACATATAATAGTATCTCTATGGTAACAGTGATAGAATTACATTCAGAACATATAATAGTATCTCTATGGTAACAGTGATAGAATTACATTCAGAACATATAATAGTATCTCTATGGTAACAGTGATAGAATTACATTCAGAACATATAATAGTATCTCTATGGTAACAGTGATATAATTACATTCAGAACATATAATAGTATCTCTATGGTAACAGTGATAGAATTACATTCAGAACATATAATAGTATCTCTATGGTAACAGTGATAGAATTACATTCAGAACATATAATAGTATCTCTATGGTAACATACGCTTGCAACGCCAGGGTTGTGGGTTCATTCCCCACGGGGGGACCAGGATGAATATGTATGAACTTTCCAATTTGTAAGTCGCTCTGGATAAGAGCGTCTGCTAAATGACTTAAATGTAAAATGTAAATGTAATTCAGAGAAGAGTATATAGGTATATATAGACATAGAAAAGTATTACAAGTGAAAGTGTACATATGTTGACATGTAACCATTATAACCCTCACTACCATTATAACCCTCATTACCATTACAACCCTCACTACCATTACAACCCTCATTACCATTACAACCCTCACTACCATTACAACCCTCATTACCATTACAACTCTCACTACCATTATAACCCTCATTACCATTATAACCCTCATTACCATTATAACCCTCACTACCATTTCAACCCTCATTACCATTACAACCCTCATTATCATTACAACCATTACAACTCTCATTACCATTATAACCCTCATTACCATTACAACCCTCATTACCATTATAACCCTCACTACCATTACAACCCTCATTACCATTACAACTCTCATTACCATTATAACCCTCATTACCATTACAACCCTCACTACCATTATAACCCTCATTACCATTATAACCCTCACTACCATTACAACCCTCATTACCATTACAACCATCATTACCATTATAACCCTCATTACCATTACAACCCTCACTACCATTATAACCCTCATTACCATTATAACCCTCACTACCATTACAACCCTCATTACCATTACAACCATCATTACCATTACAACCCTCGTTACCATTACAACCCAAATTACCATTATAACCCTCATTACCATTACAACCCTCATTTCCATTATAACCCTCATTACCATTACAACCCTCATTACCATTATAACCCTCACTACCATTACAACCCTCATTACCATAACAACCCTCACTACCATTACGACTCTCATTACCATTACAACCCTCATTACCATTACAACTCTCATTACCATTATAACCCTCACTACCATTACAACCCTCATTACCATTACAACCCTCATTACCATTATAACCCTCACTACCATTATAACCCTCATTACCATTACAACCCTCATTACCATTATAACCCTCATTACCATTACAACCCTCATTACCATTATAACCCTCACTACCATTATAACCCTCATTACCAGTATAACCCTCACTACCATTATAACCCTCATTACCATTACAACCCTCACTACCATTACAACTCTCATTACCATTACAACCCTCACTACCATTATAACCCTCATTACCATTACAACCCTCATTACCATTATAACCCTCACTACCATTATAACCCTCATTACCATTACAACCCTCACTACCATTACAACCCTCATTACCATAACAACCCTCACTACCATTACGACTCTCATTACCATTACAACCCTCATTACCATTACAACTCTCATTACCATTATAACCCTCATTACCATTACAACCCTCACTACCATTATAACCCTCATTACCATTATAACCCTCATTACCATTACAACCCTCACTACCATTACAACCCTCACTACCATTACAACTCTCATTACCATTACAACCCTCACTACCATTACAACCCTCATTACCATTACAACCCTCATTACCATTATAACCCTGATAATCATTAGTCTAACAGTAATGATAGTTTGTTGATATGGTGAGAGCATCTGTACCCAGATCATCCAAAGAACCTTCCAGAACTATTTCTCATGGAATTGTAAAGATTCCTCACTCCAGAAGAAATTCTTCCAACTGGGTTATAACCCTTATAACCATTATTACCAGTATTACCATTATTACCATTAGTACCCTCATAACCATTATAACCATTATTACCATTATTACCCTCATAACCATTATTACCCTCATAACCATTATTGCCATTATTACCAGAGTGTAGTTGACAGTTTGTTGATATGGTGAGAGCATCTGGACCCAGATCATCCAAAGATCCATCCAGAACTATTTATTAATGATTTGTAAAGATCCTCATTCCTCACTGATTTCAAGATACTTCCTACAGGGGTTAGGGGGTGGAGTAGCATTTTGGGTAGTGGTAGGGTTAGGGTTAGGGTTAGGATTAGGGGTAATGGTAGGGTTAGGGGTAGGGGTAATGGTAATGGTAGGGGTAGGGGTAATGGTAGGGTTGGGGGTAGGGGTAATGGTAGGGTTAGGGGTAGGGGTAATGGTAGGGTTAGGGGTAGGGGTAATGGTAGGGTTAGGGGTAGGGGTAATGGTAGGGTTAGGGGTAGGGGTAATGGTAGGGGTATTGGTAGGGGTAATGGTAGGGTTAGGGGTAGGGGTAGGGGTAGGGTTGACACCAGTTGGACACTGCTTTGGGAACACCTGGACACCACCACCTGAGAAGTTTGGGTTCGGGTTTGGGTTCGGGTTCAACTTGTCATACAGCTCTGCCAAGGTATATGAGGGCATTTTTTTCCCCTTGTCCTCCTTTTTGTTCTCCCCCCAGTGTGCTTCAGCCATCCACTGTCTCAGGTTGTTGTTGTAACAGCAGTAGGCTGTCCACAGGATATCTGGGATGTTCACTCTGTTGTTCAGTGTGTTGCTCTTACTGGGAACTGCTCCAGTCACCACATAGGCCTTTATCTTCCTGTTGTTACTAAAACAGTCCGTCATCAGCTTTTCTCTGACATTTTCCTCCATATCATTCCAGCTTCCCCCGTTGAAGGACACCACCTGGGGAACGATGTTGGTCAGGGTAAAGGTGGACTTCTGAGTATCATTGTCACACGCATGTGAACATGGGAAGAGGTGACCTCTGTTCACCCCTTTATTTGGTATCGAGTTCTTATAGTCGTAGTTCCCAGCCTGGTGTTGGTATTCAATCTCTTTACTGTCCTTTTGCATTTCAGGGTTGTTCACCCCGTTGAGCTGCAGGAAACAACAGTCATACATGAATTAATTCACAAGTTTTCTGTTCAATAAACCCTCTTTTCAGGGGGGAGGTTCACAATCCACAATCAAGTCTCTATACCCTCCATAGTGGTAGTTGTATATTCTGTAACATAACTGTTTGTGATATACAGCAGTAAACAAATACACATGTTATGTAATATGATCCAACCTGGGGCTCTATCATCCAGCGTTGATTTTTTGGTCTGCAGTTTGTAGGAGGACCAGAGAAGGTTTAGGCTGAGAACACAGGGATCCTGTTGGTCGTGTCGTAGAGAGTTGCAAACCTGTAGATGTTGTTGAACAACTGACAGATCGGCTTGTAGCGGTTCTGGTCCCGGACTGTCCCACCATCCAAAATACCTGGGAGATTTGGAGTTGTTCCCCCCAGGAAGAACTCTGTGCACTCTGGAACATCACTGAACTTCTCCACTACATGAGAGAGAGCAGGAGGAAGGAGAGAGAGAAGGAGGAGAGTAGAGAGATGATTCAATACCCCCATCATCACCTGAAGACTGTACACCACAGAGACAAAGATGAAGTTACAGAGACCAGTTGGTAGACTGGAGACTGTTGATCTGAGTCAGGACAGACTGATTTAAATAGTTATTACAGAGACCAGTTGGTAGACTGGAGACTGCTGAGCTGAGTCAGGACAGACTGATTTAAATAGGTTTTCAGAGACTCCTCCTTCATGTGTCAAGACAGAAAGGGTTGATTTGCATAAACCCCTCTGTATGTTTCCATGGAAACTGCTGTAACAAATAACATGTGACTCACCTCCTGTAGTTTCTAACACGTATGGACCCAGAACTTAATCACACAAGATTATAGTTCTGGGTTAATGAGATTAGACTGCTCTAAATAGTGACTGCATCCACACTTTGGTTCTGGTAGAAAAACGTTTTAGGATAAAAACATGACTTTACTCAGCATAGAGTCTGTCAGAAGATACACATCCCACTATTACAACAGTGGGACTGTTCTGGGATTACGGTTGCTGAGTTCACATTCATTAATATCCCACAAGGCTTAGCGACTCTGACTCAATTACAGATATGTAATATACTGAATAAAACGGAGGAAGATGTGTCCAACTGAATGAAACGGAGGAAGATGTGTCCAACTGAATGAAACGGAGGAAGATGTGTCCAACTGAATGAAACGGAGGAAGATGTGTCCAACTGAATGAAACGGAGGAAGATGTGTCCAACTGAATGAAACGGGGGAAGATGTGAACAACTGAATGAAACGGAGGAAGATATGAACAACTGAATGAAATGGAGGAAGATGTGAACAACTGAATGAAATGGAGGAAGATGTGTACAACTGAATGAAATGGAGGAAGATGTGTACAACTGAATGAAATGGAGGAAGATGTGAACAACTGAATGAAACGGAGGAAGATGTGTCCAACTGAATGAAACGGAGGAAGATGTGTCCAACTGAATGAAACAGAGGAAGCAATCAAATATCAATCAACTTCTTTTGGCCTCTAACACACTTAATGGAAACCAGAAGATGTTATTAATGGTTTCATTTATAGGTGTTGTTTATGTTGGTGTATTCTGTGGTCTGACCACTGCTGAGTTTATTTCCAGTAAATAAAGTAGGTCACAGTAAGAGTTGACACAAGGCTGTGTATGTAGTGTTAGAAAATGTGGTTCCTAACAACACTGTGGTCAGAGCAGCACTGGACTGTTTAACACCTCAGACTCAGCAGCTGTAGATTCTTCAGTTGAGGCCTTTTCTCAGTAAGAGTAGAGGAGACTGGGGAACAAACTAACACTTTTAGACTTTAGTTTATTATGAAAATATTATTTAAGACATTAGTAAAATTTTTATGCAAACATATGTCGGCTACCATTACACACTAAGTATGTTCTTGAAATCCTTTATTTCAGGAAAACATTATATTTGTTCAACATGCGTGTGGGGAGGAGTTCCCCTTTCTGTCCAATGAGGTCATTTCTGGACAATATTTCAGCAAGTAAAATGATGGTTCTACTTTAGAATGTGGAACACACAGCCAATAGGGAGGTTTGATTGTTACACATGATAAATAGTCACACCTGTTCCACATACAGAGGAGTTTATCCAACCCTCCTTGTCCAGTCTTGACCACTAATTATACCAGACAGGACTCATCTTCATACAGAGGGGTTGATCCAACCCTCCTTGTCCAGTCTTGACCACTAATTATACCAGACAGGACTCATCTTCATAGAGAGGAGTTTATCCAACCCTCCTTGTCCAGTCTTGACCACTAATTATACCAGACAGGACTAACTCGAGGCCAGTTCCTCTGATTACTTCAGACACATCTTCTTCCACAAATCATCACATAAAAGTTAATAATTTAGTTAGATAATGTTTACCCAGTGGCATCCTGAGACATTGATAGATCCTGAGAAAAGCAACTCTCAAAGTAATGACTAACTGATGACCTCTGACCCTGTTCTGCTTCCATCTTTTATATGAATATAACAGCAGAGGTTGGGTACTGTGGTAGTATAAATACACATACCAGAGGGTACTGTGGTAGTATAAATACACATATCAGTGGGTACTGTGGTAGTATAAATACACACATCAGAGGGTCCTGTGGTAGTATAAATACACATATCAGAGGGTACTGTGGTAGTATAAATACACATATCAGAGGGTACTGTGGTAGTATAAATACACATATCAGTGGGTACTGTGGTAGTATAAATACACATATCAGAGGGTTGGGTACTGTGGTAGTATAAATATACATAACAGAGGGTACTGTGGTAGTATAAATACACATATCAGGGGGTACTGTGGTAGTATAAATACACATATCAGAGGGTTGGGTACTGTGGTAGTATAAATACACATATCAGAGGGTTGGGTACTGTGGTAGTATAAATACACATATCAGAGGGTACTGTGGTAGTATAAATACACATATCAGAGGGTTGGGTACTGTGGTAGTATAAATACACATATCAGAGGGTACTGTGGTAGTATAAATACACATATCAGAGGGTACTGTGGTAGTATAAATACACATATCAGTGGGTACTGTGGTAGTATAAATACACATATCAGAGGGTTGGGTACTGTGGTAGTATAAATACACATATCAGTGGGTACTGTGGTAGTATAAATACACATATCAGAGGGTTGGGTACTGTGGTAGTATAAATACACACATCAGAGGGTCCTGTGGTAGTATAACTACACATATCAGTGGGTACTGTGGTAGTATAAATACACATATCAAAGGGTTGGGTACTGTGGTAGTATAAATACACATATCAGAGGGTACTGTGGTAGTATAAATACACATATCAGAGGGTACTGTGGTAGTATAAATACACATATCAGTGGGTACTGTGGTAGTATAAATACACATATCAGAGGGTTGGGTACTGTGGTAGTATAAATACACATATCAGAGGGTACTGTGGTAGTATAAATACACATATCAGGGGGTACTGTGGTAGTATAAATACACATATCAGAGGGTACTGTGGTGGTATAAATACACATATCAGAGGATACTGTGGTAGAATAAATACACATATCAGAGGGTACTGTGGTAGTATAAATACATATATCAGAATGTTGGGTACTGTGGTAGTATAAATACACATATCAGAGGGTACTGTGGTAGTATAAATACACATATCAGAGGGTACTGTGGTAGTATAAATACACATATCAGAGGGTACTGTGGTGGTATAAATACACATATCAGAGGGTACTGTGGTAGTATAAATACACACATCAGAGGGTACTTTGGTAGTATAAATACACATATCAGAGGGTTGGGTACTGTGGTAGTATAAATACACATATCAGAGGGTTGGGTACTGTGGTAGTATAAATACACATATCAGAGGGTTGGGTACTGTGGTAGTATAAATACACATATCAGAGGGTTGGGTACTGTGGTACTATAAATACACATATCAGAGGGTACTGTGGTAGTATAAATACACATATCAGAGGGTACTGTGGTAGTATAAATACACATATCAGAGGGTACTGTGGTAGTATAAATACACATATGCTGAGTTTATTTCCAGTAACTGAAGTAGTTCACAGTAAGAGTTGACACAAGGCTGTGTATGTAGAGTTAGAAAATGTGGTTCCTAACAACACTGTGGTCAGAGCAGCACTGGACTGTTTAACACCTCAGACTCAGCAGCTGTAGATTCTTCAGTTGAGGCCTTTTCTCAGTAAGAGTAGATGAGACTGGGGAACAAACTAACACTTTTAGACTTTAGTTTATTATGAAAATATTATTTAAGTTAGGTAAAGGATAACAACAACAAGATAAAGGCCTATGTGGTGACTGGAGCAGTGCCCAGCAACAACAAACTGAAGAAGCGAGTGAACATCCCAGATCTCCTGTGGACAGCCTACTGCTGTTACAACAACAAGAACAAAGAGTGGATGGCCCAAGCACACTGGGGGGAGAACGGACCGGACACCAAGGGGAAAACATTGAACCTGGAAACCTTGGGAGAAATCGAACACAAGTTGAAGAACAGCTACAATGACAAAGTCAATGTGTTCACAAAAAAATGTCCAAGAACCGTTATTCTGAGTGTATTAGAGGACGAGACAGGGAGGGACTTAGAGAGTGTAGAACAGGATGAGACAGGGAGGAACAGAGAGAGAGAGTAGAACAGGATGAGACAGGGAGGAACAGAGAGAGAGTAGAACAGGATGAGACAGGGAGGAACAGAGAGAGAGTAGAACAGGATGAGACAGGGAGGAACAGAGAGAGAGAGTAGAACAGGATGAGACAGGGAGGAACAGAGAGAGAGAGTAGAACAGGATGAGACAGGGAGGAACAGAGAGAGAGAGAGTAGAACAGGATGAGACAGGGAGGAACAGAGAGAGAGAGTAGAACAGGATGAGACAAGGAGGAACAGAGAGAGAGTAGAACAGGATGAGACAGGGAGGAACAGAGAGAGAGTAGAACAGGATGAGACAGGGAGGAACAGAGAGAGAGAGTAGAACAGGATGAGACAGGGAGGAACAGAGAGAGAGTAGAACAGGATGAGACAGGGAGGAACAGAGAGAGTAGAACAGGATGAGACAGGGAGGAACAGAGAGAGAGAGTAGAACAGGATGAGACAGGGAGGAACAGAGAGAGAGAGTAGAACATGATGAGACAGGGAGGAACAGAGAGAGAGAGTAGAACAGGATGAGACAAGGAGGAACAGAGAGAGAGTAGAACAGGATGAGACAGGGAGGAACAGAGAGAGAGTAGAACAGGATGAGACAGGGAGGAACAGAGAGAGAGAGTAGAACAGGATGAGACAGGGAGGAAGAGAGAGAATAGAACAGGATGAGACAGGGAGGAACAGAG
This sequence comes from Salvelinus namaycush, assembly GCF_016432855.1. Lineage (NCBI taxonomy): Eukaryota > Metazoa > Chordata > Actinopteri > Salmoniformes > Salmonidae > Salvelinus > Salvelinus namaycush. Next base: position 179,078 of record NW_024061108.1, on the reverse strand, counting down.
AGAGAGTAGAACAGGATGAGACAAGGAGGAACAGAGAGAGAGAGTAGAACAGGATGAGACAGGGAGGGACTTAGAGAGTGTAGAAGAGGATGAGACAGGAGGAACAGAGAGAGAGAGTAGAACAGGATGAGACAGGGAGGAACAGAGAGAGTAGAAGAGGATGAGACAGGGAGGGACTTAGAGAGTGTAGAAGAGGATAAGACAGGGAGGAACAGAGAGAGAGAGTAGAACAGGATGAGACAGGGAGGAACAGAGAGAGAGAGTAGAACAGGATGAGACAAGGAGGAACAGAGAGAGAGTAGAACAGGAAGGACAGGGAGGAACAGAGAGAGAGAGTAGAACAGGATGAAACAGGGAGGAACAGAGAGAGAGAGTAGAACAGGATGAGACAAGGAGGAACAGAGAGAGAGTAGAACAGGATGAGACAGGGAGGAACAGAGAGAGTAGAACAGGATGAGACAGGGAGGAACAGAGAGAGAGAGTAGAACAGGATGAGACAGGGAGGAACAGAGAGAGAGAGTAGAACAGGATGAGACAAGGAGGAACAGAGAGAGAGTAGAACAGGATGAGACAGGGAGGAACAGAGAGAGAGTAGAACAGGATGAGACAGGGAGGAACAGAGAGAGAGAGTAGAACAGGATGAGACAGGGAGGAACAGAGAGAGAGAGTAGAACAGGATGAGACAGGGAGGAACAGAGAGAATAGAACAGGATGAGACAGGGAGGAACAGAGAGAGAGAGTAGAACAGGATGAGACAAGGAGGAACAGAGAGAGAGTAGAACAGGATGAGACAGGGAGGAACAGAGAGAGAGTAGAACAGGATGAGACAGGGAGGAACAGAGAGAGAGAGTAGAACAGGATGAGACAGGGAGGAACAGAGAGAGAGAGTAGAACAGGATGAGACAGGGAGGAACAGAGAGAATAGAACAGGATGAGACAGGGAGGAACAGAGAGAGTAGAACAGGGTGAGACAGGGAGGGACTTAGAGAGTGTAGAACAGGATGAGACAGGGAGGGACTTAGAGAGTGTAGAAGAGGATGAGACAGGGGAAAAGAGGAGCGGGGAGCTGAGCATAAAGATGGTGAAAGCAACAGGGGATGTGATGAGGAGGATGGATGTGATTGTGACTGTGATGAAAAGTGATGAGTTTTGTCCAGTGGTCATTCCCACAACTATTGAGTACACATTCCCTTCGTTACAAGGGTTATAAGGGTTTAATGGTTATAAGGGTTAAATAATAATGGTTATAAGGGTTAAATAATAATGGTTATAAGGGTTAAATAATAATGGTTATAAGGGTTAAGTTATAATGGTTATAATGGTTATAAGGGTTTAGTTACAAGGGTTATAATGGTTATAGTGGTTATAATGGTTATAAGGGTTAAGTTATAATGGTTATAAGGGTTAAGTTATAATGGTTATAAGGGTTAAATAATAATGGTTATAAGGGTTAAGTTATAATGGTTATAATGGTTATAAGGGTTTAGTTACAAGGGTTATAATGGTTATAGTGGTTATAATGGTTATAAGGGTTAAATAATAATGGTTATAAGGGTTAAATAATAAGGGTTATTATCCAGCATTATAAGGGTTATAATTGTTATAAGGGTTAAGTAATAAGTGTTATAAGCCATGGTTATAATTAAACAAGTTTAAGCGTTATGAAGACAAGCTCTGTTATTTTGGCGACTAAGAAAGTATATTTTAAACCTCCCACTTTGTGCTTGATGTATCAATGTGTCGTTCAAACATATAGAATCTATGAGCAGAATTACTGTTTCCCTACATTTCACCCCCCCTAGCAAATTGAGTCTTAGCCAATGAGCATCAGCCCCTCACATGTGAGTGAAAACTAGTGTGGTGGCAGAATTTGTGTTGAACTGTTGTAACTTCTCAAGGGACATGTTCTGTGTTGGACTGTGATGCCTTTCATAGAGTCCTGGTGTGTCTGGACCTTAAACACAAGGCCATTGTGTTCTGGAACTGTTGCTGGTATAAATAACTGTAACAATCTGATGGTATTATCACCTCCCACTATATAAGGGACATGGAACCATTTACTCAGGGGGTTCTTCCCTGTGAAATCACAATCATCTCCCCTGCAGCTGCTTGATTAAAGATCTTTCTATTCAATTTAAAAGTCTCTGTCTTGCTCTTTAGATCTAATTTTCCACAACACCAGCAAGAGGCCTGCCCAGCATTATCCAATGAGGTTGCAGGGTGGGCCCAATAGCTCAGTGAGTGAGTGAGTGAGTGAGTGAGTGAGTGAGTGAGTGAGTGAGTGAGTGAGTGAGTGAGTGAGTGAGTGAGTGAGTAGAAAGACCTGGTGCTCGTATCTGCACATACTGTATATACATTGTGTCTGTCAACTGTATACACAGTTGAAGTGGGAAGTTTACATACACTTAGGTTGGAGTCATTAAAACTCGTTTTTCAACTACGAGGGAGGGAGGGAGGGAGGGAGGATGAATGCACTCCACAAATTTCTTGTTAACAAACTATAGTTTTGGCAAGTTGGTTAGGACATCTATTATGTGCATGACTCAAGTAATCTTTCCAACAATTGTTTACAGACAGATTATTTAACTTATAATTCATTGTATCACAATTCCAGTGGGTCAGAAGTTTACATACGCTAAGTTGACTGTGCCTTTAAACAGCTTGGAAAATTACAGAAAATTATGTCATGGCTGTAGAATCTTCTGATAGGCTAATTGACATAATTTGAGTCTATTGGAGGTGTACCTGTGGATGTATTTCAAGACCTACCTTCAAACTCAGTGCCTCGTTGCTTGACATCATGGGAAAATCAAAAGAAATCAGCCAAGACCTCCACAAGTCTGGTTCATCCTTGGGAGCAATTTCCAAACGCCTGAAGGTACCACGTTCATCTGTACAAACAATAGTACGCAAGTATTAACACCATGGGACCACGCAGCCATCATACTGCTTGTCACGTCGTGTGTATAGGTGGCAGGGAAGTCAGGTGAAGGAGAATCGAACTTGGTATAAATGAAGTAGTTTAATAACTTAAAAAAACACAGCTCCAAAACCATAGTATATAATAAAAGCAAAGTGGGTACGAGGATTTGTCGCGCACCAATACAAACTTCACGAGAAACAAACAATCTCTGACAAGGACATGAGGGGAAACAGAGGGTGAAATGCAAAACAGGTAATGAATGGGATTGGAACCAGGTGTGTAGGAAGACAAGACAAACCACTGGAAAATGAAAAATGGATCAATGATGGCTAGAAGACCGGTGACGTTGACCGCAAAGTGCAAATCAATCCCAAAACAACAGCAAAGGACCTTGTGAAGATGCTGGACGAAACAGGTACAACAGTATCTATATCCACACTAAAACGAGTCCTATATCGACATAACCTGAAAGCCCGCCCAGCAAGGAAGAAGCCACTGCTCCAAAACCGCCATAAAAAAGCATGACTACGGTTTGCAACTGCACATGGGGACAAACATCGTACTTTTTGGAGAAATGTCCTCTGGTCTGATGACACAAAAATAGAACTGTTTGGCCATAATGACCACCGTTATGTTTGGAGGAAAAAGGGGGAGGCTTGCAAGCCGAAGAACACCATCCCAACCGTGAAGCACGGGGGTGGCAGCATCATGTTGTGGGGGTGCTTTTCTGCAGGAGGGACTGGTGAACTTCACAAAATAGATGGCATCATGAGGATTGAAAATTGTGTGGATATATTGAAGCAACATCTCAAGACATCAGTCAGGAAGTTAAAGCTTGGTTGCAAATGGGTCTTCCAAATGGACAGTGACTCCAAGAATACTTCCAAAGTTGTGGCAAAATGGCTTAAGGACAACAAAGTCAAGGTATTGGAGTGGCCATCACAAAGCTCTGACCTCAATCCTATAGAAAATGTGTGGGCAGAACTGAAAAAGCGTGGGCGAGCAAGGAGGCCTACAAACCTGACTCAGTTACACCAGCTCTGTCAGGAGGAATGGGCCAAAATTCACCCAACTTATTGTGGGATGCTTGTGGAAGGCTACCCAAAATGTTTGACCCAAGTTAAACAATTTAAAGGCAATGCTACCAAATACTAATTGAGTGTATGTAGTCTTCTGACCCACTGGGAATGTGATGAAAGGAATAAAAGCTGAAATAAATCAATCTCTCTACTATTATTCTGACATTTCACATTCATTAAAATAAGGTGGTGACCTAACTGACCTAAGACAGGGCATTTTTACTAAGATTAAATGTCAGGAATTGTGAAAAAATGATTTTAAAGGTATTTGGCTAAGGTGTATGTAAACTTCTGACTTCAACTGTGTATATATGTATATATATATATGTATGGGTGAATTTATAAAACTCAAACTGGTAATACTCATAACGCAGAGTCTTATTTTCAAAACCTTTTTATTGTGCATTCCTTGTGTTCTGAGACATCTTTCATCCTAAATATAAGTTTAGTGTGAAATACACTACATGACCAAAAGTGTGTGACTGCTGGTCGAACATCTCATTCCAAAATAATGGGCATTAATATGGAGCTGGTCCCCCCTTGGCTGCTATAACAGCCTCCACTCTTCTGGGAAGGCTTTCCACTAGATGTTGGAACATTGCTGCTATAACAGCCTCCACTCTTCTGGGAAGGCTTTCCACTAGATGTTGGAACATTGCTGCTATAACAGCCTCCACTCTTCTGGGAAGGCTTTCCACTAGATGTTGGAACATTGCTGCGGGGACTTGCTTCCATTCAGCCACAAGAGCATTAACGAGGTTGGGCACTGATTTTAGGCGATTAGGCCTGGCTCGCAGTCGGTGTTCCAATTCATCCCAAAGGTGTTAGATGGGGTTGAGGTCAGGTCAGGCCAGTCAAGTTCTTCTACACCGATCTCAACAAACCATTTCTGTATGGACCTCGCTTTGTGCACGAGGGCATTGACATGCTGAAACAGGAAAGGGCCTTCCCCAAACTTTTGCCACAAAGTTGAAAGCACAGAATCTTCTAGAATGTCATTGTATGCTGTAGCGTTAAGATTTCCCTTCACTAAGGGGCCAAGCCTGAACCATGAAAAACAGGCTAAACTGGATTACCTAACCTCTATCAAAATAAAAAGATGGCGGAGCCACAAAAGTTCTTCTGTGCAAAGGTGTTTATTTACAAGTGATTCCGGAACAAAAAACAACAGTACTGCCATCAACGTCTACCTTATGGGACAGCTTAAAAACAATGCTGCCCCATCCACAGCTCGATCCAAAATGCCTCCCCATGACTGAAAGAGAGGCTCCTTTTGTAGGGCTAGCTAGCCCCTCCCCTCAGAACAATTAACCCTAATTAATTAAGCCATTAACTATACAAACCTACATTTTCCATTAAATAAACATACTAAAGGATATACATTGCAACACGGTTTTAAACAATATCACAACATAACATTTACAACATTACATCACTACTGACAATATCTTTCAATATGCCCATATGCATTAATGAGCCATTTGGGACAGGCACTATAAAGTCAGCCCAATCCCTTAGTTCGGGTCCTTTTCCAGCATACCCGGAGGCTACAGAGATGGAGAGAGAGAGGAACAGAACAAACAAACAATGCACTCATCCACAACATTGATAAGTATAATAATTATTGTATCTCTCAAATATGAACATTGACATAAGTGTGAAATGTATGCACTAAGACAGAAGTTAATTTGTGTGTCGACCCACATTGTTAACTTATCTTATAATGGCGCAGGGAGGAGTGATGAATGTGTGTATGCGTTAAAGAACCAAATGCTGCCCGCGGCCAGTGATGGACTTCTACGTCACACAGCCCCAGACCATTATTCCTCCTCCACCAAACTTCACAGTTGACACTATGCATTGGGGCAGGTACCGTTCTCCCGGAATCTGCCAAACCCAGATTCGTCCATCAGACTGCCATTTGGTGAAGTGGGATTCATCACTCCAGAGAACGTGTTTCCACTGCTCCAGAGTCCAATGGCGACAAGCTTTACACCACTCCAGCCGACGCTTGGCATTGCGCATGGTGATCTTAGGCTTGTGTGCGGCTGCTCAGCCATGGAAACCCATTTCATTAAATTCCCGACGAACAGTTTTTGTGCTTACGTTGCTTCCAGAGACAGTTTGGAACTCGGTAGTGAGTGTCACAAAGGAGGACAGACTTTTTTTTACATGCTTCGCGCTTTAGCACTCAGTAGTCCCGTTCTGTGAGCTTGTGTAGCCTACCACTTCGCGGCTGAGCCATTTTTGCTCCTAGATGTTTCCACTTCACAACAACAGCACTTACAGTTGACCGGCGCAGCTCTATAGCAGGGCAGAAATTTGACAAACTGACTTGTTGGAAAGGTGGTGTCCTATGACGGTGCCATGTTGAAGGTCACTGAGCTCTTCAATAAGGCTATTCTACTGCCAATGTTTGTCTATGGATATTGCATGGCTGTGTGCTCAATTTTATACACCTGTCAGCAATGGATGTGGCTGAAATAGCCGAATCCACTAATTTGAAGGGGTGTCCACATACTGCTGTGTCTACAGTGGACCATGAGGACATTGATTTAAACCAAAACACAGCATCATAATATCTTATCAATTTAGATGTCAATCCAACAACAAAACATGATACATCTTTCTAAATTGCTCTCTGAATGTAATATGTACTGTATTGTAATCATGTATTGTATTTTACAGTAATGTATTGTAATCATGTATTGTATTTTACAGTAATGTATTGTAATCATGTATTGTATTTTACAGTAATGTATTGTAATCATGTATTTTAATCATGTATTGTATTTTACAGTACTGTATTGTAATCATGTATTGTATTTTACAGTACTGTATTGTAATCGTGTATTGTACAGTACTATATTGTAATCATGTATTGTACAGTAATGTATTGTACAGTAATGTATTGTAATCATATATTGTATTTTACAGTACTGTATTGTAATCCTGTATTTTACAGTACTGTATTGTAATCATGTATTGTATTTTACAGTACTGTACTGTAATCCTGTATTTTACAGTACTGTATTGTAATCATGTATTGTATTTTACAGTACTGTATTGTAATCATGTATTGTATTTTACAGTACTATATTGTAATCATGTATTGTATTTTACAGTACTGTACTGTAATCCTGTATTTTACAGTACTATATTGTAATCATGTATTGTATTTTACAGTATTGTACTGTAATCCTGTATTGTATTTTACAGTACTGTATTGTAATCATGTATTGTAGTGGTCCTGTGAGGCTCAGTTAGTAAGAGCATGGCACTAGCAACACCAGAGTGGTGGGTTCTATTTCCACGGGGGTCACACACCAAAATGTGTGGACTCACTGTTACATTGGATATAAATCACACATATTAAGGTACTACAGTAATGTATAGGGGATTGCTTACATACAGGACATCTCTGATCTGGTCATTATCATATTTCTTTCAACTTATTGTGACGTGAAATCCTACTAGTACATTCCCTCAAAACTTGAGACATCTGTTTCATCGTGTTGTGTGAGAAAACTGCACATTTTAGAGTGGCCTTTTATTGTCCCCAGCACAAGGTGCACCTGTGTAATGATCATGCTGTTTAATCAGCTTCTTGATATGCCACACCTGTCAGGTGGATGGATTATCTTGGCAAAGTAGAAATCCTCACTAACAGCGATGTAAACCAATTTGTGCACAACATTTGAGATAAATAATATTTTTGTGTGTATGCAACATTTCTGGGATCTTTTATTTCAGCTGATGAAACATGGGACTTTACATGTTGCGTTTATATTGTTGTTCTGAATGTAATTATATCACTTTATGTATCAACCTTCTTCCCAACTGAAGGAATAAAACAACTGTAATGAATGAAGCCTTTGATAGTTTAAAGGTTTGTCTGCATGGTGTTTAAATGTAACCACAGGTAGTGTACACACACACTGTCACGACTTCCACCGAAGGTGGCCCCTCTCTCTGTTCGGGCGGCGCTTGGCGGTCGTCGTCACCGGTCTACTAGCCATCGCCGCTCCACCTTTCATTTTCCATTTGTTTTGTCTTGGTTTTCCGCACACCTGGTTCACATTCCCTCATCTGACTAAATATATATTAGCCTCTGTTCCCCCCATGTCTGTGTGTGGAATTGTTTGTTTGTTACGTGTGGTTCGCATCAGGCTGGTTTGCGCCGGGTATGTGTTTGACCCGTGTGTTTTGTTTATTGTACCGTTTGGGTACTTTGGGCGTGATCACTGTGTTCCTTGGGCGTGAATAAAGTTCGCCTGTTATCACTGTGCTCTCCTGCACCTGACTTCCCTTCAACCAGTTGCGCACATCGTGACACTCCAAACGAATGGAACATGGATGGGCTCCACATTCGCTCCAATCAATACTAACCTTTAGGTGCTGTAGAAAATATAGTATTATTTATATAATTTTGAAGAACATTTTGTTAACAATGAAAATGAAAATCCATTATTGAATTAAACCTGGAAGTTGTATTGATATGTTGAGGACATTTTTTTGCACATGTGAAACTCTGTCAACTTTGTATAGAAAACAAACGGACAGATATACAATATTACAGGGAGACAGATTCCACCCTGAGACAATACTATATTACAGGGAGACAGATTCCACCCTGAGACAATACTCTATTACAGGGAGACAGATTCCACTCTGAGACAATACTATATTACAGGGAGACAGATTCCACCCTGAGACAATACTATATTACAGGGAGACAGATTCCACCCTGAGACAATACTATATTACAGGGAGACAGATTCCACCCTGAGACAATACTATATTACAGGGAGACAGATTCCACCCTGAGACAATACTATATTACAGGGAGACAGATTCCACCCTGAGACAATACTATATTACAGGGAGACAGATTCCACCCTGAGACAATACTATATTACAGGGAGACAGATTCCACCCTGAGACAATACTATATTACAGGGAGACAGATTCCACCCTGAGACAATACTATATTACAGGGAGACAGATTCCACCCTGAGACAATACTATATTACAGGGAGACAGATTCCACCCTGAGACAATACTCTATTACAGGGAGACAGATTCCACCCTGAGACAATACTCTATTACAGGGAGACAGATTCCACCCTGAGACAATACTCTATTACAGGGAGACAGATTCCACCCTGAGACAATACTATATTACAGGGAGACAGATTCCACCCTGAGACAATACTTTATTACAGGGAGACAGATTCCACCCTGAGACATTAAAAAGAGAACTTCCAAGAAGCCAGTGTTTCAGACTGCGTGGTATATGTCACTCCACAGAGGACTCTGTAGAAACAGCAGCTGAGATGTGCAATGTGTTTCTAAGAGGCTCCTCTCCACAATGTGTTTCTAAGAGGCTCCTCTCCACAATGTGTTTCTAAGAGGCTCCTCTCCACAATGTGTTTCTAAGAGGTTCCTCTCCACAATGTGTTTCTAAGAGGCTCCTCTCCACAATGTGTTTCTAAGAGGCTCCTCTCCACAATGTGTTTCTAAGAGGCTCCTCTCCACAATGTGTTTCTAAGAGGCTCCTCTCCACAATGTGTTTCTAAGAGGCTCCTCTCCACAATGTGTTTCTAAGAGGCTCCTCTCCACAATGTGTTTCTAAGAGGCTCCTCTCCACAATGTGTTTCTAAGAGGCTCCTCTCCACAATGTGTTTCTAAGAGGCTCCTCTCCACAATGTGTTTCTAAGAGGCTCCTCTCCACAATGTGTTTCTAAGAGGCTCCTCTCCACAATGTGTTTCTAAGAGGCTCCTCTCCACAATGTGTTTCTAAGAGGCTCCTCTCCACAATGTGTTTCTAAGAGGCTCCTCTCCACAATGTGTTTCTAAGAGGCTCCTCTCCACAATGTGTTTCTAAGAGGCCCCTCTCCACAATGTGTTTCTAAGAGGTTCCTCTCCACAATGTGTTTCTAAGAGGCTCCTCTCCACAATGTGTTTCTAAGAGGCTCCTCTCCACAATGTGTTTCTAAGAGGCTCCTCTCCACAATGTGTTTCTAAGAGGCTCCTCTCCACAATGTGTTTCTAAGAGGCTCCTCTCCACAATGTGTTTCTAAGAGGCTCCTCTCCACAATGTGTTTCTAAGAGGCTCCTCTCCACAATGTGTGGATGAAGCTCTTAATGTGGCATTAGGGGAAACACCAGATGAACTGCTACAACAAAGAGCCACTGGAGGTAAAGAACTCTGTAATGTTCACCACCACATAGTAGCCAGATTGTTTTGGGGGGGAGGCCTAGAAAAATGTGGATAGGCATTTCTTCTACTTGTTTATTAGATATATTTTGCGATGTGCACCGAATATTATTTCGTAATACAATCGTTTTATTCTAGTGCATAGTACTAGGAGCAACCTCGTTACATATACAAATAATGACTTATCCCAGCATATTAAAATAAGATAGTAACTTTAGACCAGTTGCCAACACCATAAAACTCATCTTCAGGCGCACTTTAATCTCAATGGGCAAACAAGCCTATGTTTGATGTGACCATTTATACCACGGCGGACAGTAGTACTATAAAAAGGTACCTTACCTTTAGTAGACGTATCAATAAGGCGTGACCTACATCACAAGGTGCAGACGGCGAGGCTTTGAGTTGAATATGGTGATGATTTCATACTTCATCCAATGTGTCTGTCAGTTCACGCTCTAAAGACAGAGAACCGAAGTGGTTCAGCCGGCCGCTTGTCATTGATGTGCGAAGGGAAAAGGGAAAAGTCACTCTTTCCCATGTTCATTTTGCGACTCAACTGCTGAATAAAAACAGTGAATTCAGCATCCTCAATTGATATTAACGGTCCCATGTGGTCTTCAGCTGCTCTTGAAGGCCGCAGGTTTGGGATTCTTTGGAAAAGGAGGCTGCCGCTTGCATGATCCCATTTGTGTCTTGTTGAAACCTGGAGTTTAACTCAGTAATCTGTCTGTCTAGAATATTGTTCCAAAGTTGCCTCAGGTCACTGTCATTCTTAATGCTGGATGTTTCCCCTAATGAAGTTGTGACTACACCGTCTGCCAATTTTACAGGCAGTTTTCGCTGCCGTGATGCGCTCACATCCCAATGACTAATATCATGCTTAATCATCATCTCTTCAGTTAGCTTGAGACATTTATCAAAGTCTCCCCCTGAGTTATCTGGGTGGGGGAGGCCTGTCTGGCTCAACGTGGCATTGGCGGTTGTGATGGTGATTGCGGTTGTTTCTATCCTGGCGCCACCTGTTAATGTCTCATTCTAGTGGAAACTATCCTGGCTCCACCTGTTAATGTCTCATTCTAGTGGAAACTATCCTGGCCCCACCTGTTAATGTCTCATTCTAGTGGAAACTATCCTGGCCCCACCTGTTAATGTCTCATTCTAGTGGAAACTATCCTGGCCCCACCTGTTAATGTCTCATTCTAGTGGAAACTATCCTGGCGCCACCTGTTAATGTCTCATTCTAGTGGAAACTATCCTGGCGCCACCTGTTAATGTCTCATTCTAGTGGAAACTATCCTGGCCCCACCTGTTAATGTCTCATTCTAGTGGAAACTATCCTGGCGCCACCTGTTAATGTCTCATTCTAGTGGAAACTATCCTGGCGCCACCTGTTAATGTCTCATTCTAGTGGAAACTATCCTGGCGCCACCTGTTAATGTCTCATTCTAGTGGAAACTATCCTGGCCCCACCTGTTAATGTCTCATTCTAGTGGAAACTATCCTGGCCCCACCTGTTAATGTCTCATTCTAGTGGAAACTATCCTGGCCCCACCTGTTAATGTCTCATTCTAGTGGAAACTATCCTGGCCCAACCTGTTAATGTCTCATTCTAGTGGAAACTATCCTGGCCCCACCTGTTAATGTCTCATTCTAGTGGAAACTATCCTGGCCCCACCTGTTAATGTCTCATTCTAGTGGAAACTATCCTGGCCCCACCTGTTAATGTCTCATTCTAGTGGAAACTATCCTGGCCCCACCTGTTAATGTCTCATTCTAGTGGAAACTATCCTGGCCCCACCTGTTAATGTCTCATTCTAGTGGAAACTATCCTGGCCCCACCTGTTAATGTCTCATTCTAGTGGAAACTATCCTGGCCCCACCTGTTAATGTCTCATTCTAGTGGAAACTATCCTGGCGCCACCTGTTAATGTCTCATTCTAGTGGAAACTATCCTGGCCCCACCTGTTAATGTCTCATTCTAGTGGAAACTATCCTGGCCCCACCTGTTAATGTCTCATTCTAGTGGAAACTATCCTGGCCCCACCTGTTAATGTCTCATTCTAGTGGAAACTATCCTGGCGTCACCTGTTAATGTCTCATTCTCGTGGAAACTATCCTGGCCCCACCTGTTAATGTCTCATTCTAGTGGAAACTATCCTGGCGTCACCTGTTAATGTCTCATTCTCGTGGAAACTATCCTGGCCCCACCTGTTAATGTCTCATTCTAGTGGAAACTATCCTGGCGTCACCTGTTAATGTCTCATTCTCGTGGAAACTATCCTGGCCCCACCTGTTAATGTCTCATTCTAGTGGAAACTATCCTGGCCCCACCTGTTAATGTCTCATTCTAGTGGAAACTATCCTGGCCCCACCTGTTAATGTCTCATTCTAGTGGAAACTATCCTGGCCCCACCTGTTAATGTCTCATTCTAGTGGAAACTATCCTGGCGCCACCTGTTAATGTCTCATTCTAGTGGAAACTATCCTGGCCCCACCTGTTAATGTCTCATTCTAGTGGAAACTATCCTGGCCCCACCTGTTAATGTCTCATTCTAGTGGAAACTATCCTGGCGTCACCTGTTAATGTCTCATTCTAGTGGAAACTATCCTGGCCCCACCTGTTAATGTCTCATTCTAGTGGAAACTATCCTGGCCCCACCTGTTAATGTCTCATTCTAGTGGAAACTATCCTGGCCCCACCTGTTAATGTCTCATTCTAGTGGAAACTATCCTGGCCCCACCTGTTAATGTCTCATTCTAGTGGAAACTATCCTGGCGCCACCTGTTAATGTCTCATTCTAGTGGAAACTATCCTGGCCCCACCTGTTAATGTCTCATTCTAGTGGAAACTATCCTGGCCCCACCTGTTAATGTCTCATTCTAGTGGAAACTATCCTGGCCCAACCTGTTAATGTCTCATTCTAGTGGAAACTATCCTGGCCCCACCTGTTAATGTCTCATTCTAGTGGAAACTATCCTGGCCCCACCTGTTAATGTCTCATTCTAGTGGAAACTATCCTGGCCCCACCTGTTAATGTCTCATTCTAGTGGAAACTATCCTGGCCCCACCTGTTAATGTCTCATTCTAGTGGAAACTATCCTGGCCCCACCTGTTAATGTCTCATTCTAGTGGAAACTATCCTGGCGCCACCTGTTAATGTCTCATTCTAGTGGAAACTATCCTGGCCCCACCTGTTAATGTCTCATTCTAGTGGAAACTATCCTGGCCCCACCTGTTAATGTCTCATTCTAGTGGAAACTATCCTGGCCCCACCTGTTAATGTCTCATTCTAGTGGAAACTATCCTGGCGCCACCTGTTAATGTCTCATTCTAGTGGAAACTATCCTGGCCCCACCTGTTAATGTCTCATTCTAGTGGAAACTATCGGTAGATTGATCCATATTATTTTCTGGCACACACTCTTTTTCCTCCAGACGTCTATTTTTTGGAAAAACCTAGGGATCGACATTTGGTTTGCCATTGCTAGAACTACTAAATCACCTTAGCTTGTGAGTCACTTCCAGTAAACTAGCGCGGTAGGGCTTGCTAGTTTCTGCACTACAAAGTTTATCCACGTGACGTTGTTCAGGTAAACCACCGTATGATTTAAACATTTTTTTTAACCAATAGTCGGAAGCCAACGTGATTGTCGCGGACTATTTCCTTGTTACATTATATTAAAATGACCCATAGAAAATAAATCTCACACTCATTTATTTTAAACATGTAATAAAATAAATACAAATAATACTGTATATTTAATAATAATAATAATAACGTTTTGGGGCCTGAGATCAAACCTACCCGTGGCCGCTGCCACCACATAGACTTGGAACTCGCACAAAGAGGGAGATGCTGTCAAGAACCATTGTCATGTTTTATCATCGGACCCTGAATTGCCAGCTTAAATTGAAGAACCCATCCATATTGTATATAGGAGAGGTCGGGTAAATTGAAGAACCCACCCGTATTGTTTATAGGAGAGGTCGGGTAAATTTAAAAACCCATCCCGTAGTAACGCGACAAATTGGTCCATGCCAAACTTCCAGCCACAAAAGAAAACGAGCCAGGCTCTTTTACGCCCTCTTCTGATTGGTAGCTATAAATGCAGATGCTGAGCCCAGTGCAACAATATGATGAAGTGTGAACGTTTCTGCCACCCACATACAGGAGAACGGTTCCAAATAAATGACATCATTACGTGCTCCACCACCCATGTTATCTACATGATTAAATGTCCATGTGGGCTGTGTTATGTAGGTAAACACCACCCATGTTATCTACATGATTAAATGTCCATGTGGGTTGTGTTATGTAGGTAAACACCACCCATGTTATCTACATGATTAAATGTCCATGTGGGTTGTGTTATGTAGGTAAACACCACCCATGTTATCTACATGATTAAATGTCCATGTGGGTTGTGTTATGTAGGTAAACACCACCCATGTTATCTACATGATTAAATGTCCATGTGGGCTGTGTTATGTAGGTAAACACCACCCATGTTATCTACATGATTAAATGTCCATGTGGGCTGTGTTATGTAGGTAAACACCACCCATGTTATCTACATGATTAAATGTCCATGTGGGTTGTGTTATGTAGGTAAACACCACCCATGTTATCTACATGATTAAATGTCCATGTGGGCTGTGTTATGTAGGTAAACACCACCCATGTTATCTACATGATTAAATGTCCATGTGGGTTGTGTTATGTAGGTAAACACCACCCATGTTATCTACATGATTAAATGTCCATGTGGGTTGTGTTATGTAGGTAAACACCACCCATGTTATCTACATGATTAAATGTCCATGTGGGTTGTGTTATGTAGGTAAACACCACCCATGTTATCTACATGATTAAATGTCCATGTGGGTTGTGTTATGTAGGTAAACACCACCCATGTTATCTACATGATTAAATGTCCATGTGGGTTGTGTTATGTAGGTAAACACCACCCATGTTATCTACATGATTAAATGTCCATGTGGGTTGTGTTATGTAGGTAAACACCACCCATGTTATCTACATGATTAAATGTCCATGTGGGTTGTGTTATGGAGGTAAAACCTCTCGTTATCTTAGAGAATTAGTGAACATAAAAGTTCAATCAGGAGTAAAGACAGGGATTATCCAGTCGCAGTACATTGTAATGACCTACAACATGACAGTAATACCTTTAGGTTGTGTGACAGAGAGAAAGTCAAGATATCAGACAGGGGAGGTGATATAACACTGAGCTAATGAGAATGTTTGGGGATTTTCACCCTCCAGACATGATTCCCTAAAGGTCTTAATGATGAAATGTCCATGCATGTTATGTTGTAAATGTCAACGTGAATTAATGCCTCCACTTCAGACTACTCTGACGTTTCTTCTTGAACGGAACCCAATGATTTATGAAAACTTACTTGATGTCCTCATTGTGGTTTTACAGACATGTTCAGGGCCAGCCCTCCCATTAGGCCGTCGCCTATGGCAGCACTTGAATTTGAGGCAATATTTTGACAACTGTCTGTCGCCCTCCGTCGCCCCTGTTCGGTCACTACACCGCCCGCGGCGCCCCTGTTCGGTCACTACACCGCCCTCCGTCGCCCCTGTTCGGTCACTACACCGCCCTCCGTCGCCCCTGTTCGCTCACTACACCGCCCTCCGTCGCCCCTGTTCGGTCACTACACCGCCCTCCGTCGCCCTTGTTCGGTCACTACATCGCCCGCGGCGCCCCTGTTCGGTCACTACACTGCCCGCGGAGCCCCTGTTCGGTCACTACACCGCCCGCGGCGCCCCTGTTCGGTCACTACACTGCCCGCAGTGCCCCTGTTCGGTCACTACACCGCCCTCCGTCGCCCCTGTTCGGTCACTACACCGCCCGCGGTGCCCCTGTTCGGTCACTACACCGCCCTCCGGCGCCCCTGTTCGGTCACTACACCGCCCTCCGTCGCCCCTGTTCGGTCACTACACCGCCCGCGGCGCCCCTGTTCGGTCACTACACCGCCCGCGGCGCCCCTGTTCGGTCACTACACCGCCCGCGGCGCCCCTGTTCGGTCACTACACCGCCCGCGGCGCCCCTGTTCGGTCACTACACCGCCCTCCGTCGCCCCTGTTCGGTCACTACACCGCCCGCGGTGCCCCTGTT
This sequence comes from Salvelinus namaycush, assembly GCF_016432855.1. Classification (NCBI taxonomy): domain Eukaryota; kingdom Metazoa; phylum Chordata; class Actinopteri; order Salmoniformes; family Salmonidae; genus Salvelinus; species Salvelinus namaycush. The sequence continues at coordinate 162,707 of NW_024061108.1, read as the reverse complement.
CGGTCACTACACCGCCCTCCGGCGCCCCTGTTCGGTCACTACACCGCCCTCCGTCGCCCCTGTTCGGTCACTACACCGCCCTCCGTCGCCCCTGTTCGGTCACTACACCGCCCGCGGAGCCCCTGTTCGGTCACTACACCGCCCGCGGCGCCCTTGTTCGGTCACTACACCGCCCGCGGCGCCCCAGCCACCAGCTCATAGTGCTGCTACAGTTCCCTCCCCACCCCATTCCTCCTTCTCCCGAAGTTCACTCACACTATCCTTGGTAGGAATGGTGAGGTGTGTCTTTATATGGGATTATACTATTGTGAAACATGAATAAATAAATCTGCCAAATAAATGATTGTATTTTGTTTAAGTGTCTGTGTGAGGACACAATCTCTAAACCAAAGACATTCTCTGGTGAAATGTATCAGTGTGCAGCAATGTCCATCAGCCGGTGTGGAGAATTACAAGCCTACGAGGACAGGACATTCATTCGCCGAGAACGACGAGCCCCCGTTAGCTGATTCTAGCAGCGAAGAGGACAAACCGGAGGAGTCCGGGCCATGCACTTCCACCGATGATGACAGCTCTCTGGCTGGACAAGAACAGGTGGTCGCACCAGGCCTAGCTACACCTCCAAACAATGCCGGTGAAGACCCTACTATCTTGGATCCAGACTCAGATTCGTTGCTCCCCGTCCCCGGTGACAGTGGTGGTGCTGCTGCTAAATCCGACTCCCAGACAAAAACATAGAAGATCCCGGTGAGTGGCCAGAATATATGAATGGGTTTTTACGGGATATGTTAGTGCAGGCTGGGCCACATCAGGATAAGGAGGGGAATTTACCAAGAGATGAGGGGCAACGAACGTTTTCGGTGGCTAACTACAATAGGAGGATGGCGAACGGGGAGAGAGTGGAGAAACCAAGGCTTGTCTTTTCCAAGCAAAACGATGCAGACTTCTGTTTTTGATGCAAACTTTTTTCACACCTGTGCAAATCTGCGCTGGTCAGGGATGGAACCAGGGACTGGAAGAATCAGTGTCACCTCCTCAGCCTCTCATGAGAAGTCACATGACCACACAGATAGTTTCCAGAGGTGGAAGGAGCTGGAGATCAGGCTGGTGTCCAAGCAAATTCACATGATTTGATTTCAGGACCCTGGACAGCTACCGAGAGAAAACATCGCTGACTGCAATGCAGCACCACAGCAGAGGAAAGAGGTCACTCTACACAATAAATACATGATGATGTTGGACAATCACATTCAATATGGAAATAAACCAAATTCGTTAAGGCTGGGTCATTGACAGAAAGCTTATTTTACAATGCTCCAGCGGAACGAGACCGCCATGCATTCATGACGAGGCTCGTCAAGCATTTATAAAGAGGCCCACCCATTTATAACGAGGCCCACCCTGCATTTATAACGAGGCCCACCATGCATTTATAACGAGGCCCACCATGCATTTATAACGAGGCCCACCATGCATTTATAACGAGGCCCACCATGCATTTATAACGAGGCCCACCATGCATTTATAACGAGGCCCACCCATTTATAACGAGGCCCACCCATTTATAACGAGGCCCACCCATTTATAAAGAGGCCCACCCATTTATAACGAGGCCCACCATGCATTTATAACGAGGCCCAACATGCATTTGTGAAAGCGCTTGTTTCCAAAGCTCAAATGATCTTACTGTGTTTTACAGTTCTACAGGAATATTAAAATATATGTTAAATATGTTATATAAAAGTGTTATTTTTATTGTAATTGTAACAATTATGGGGTCGTACCATGTGTGATAACAGGTGTGATATTATTAATTAGAAACTCGTTTTCCTACTGTAGGTAGTAGGTTACATAGTGACAGCAACATTGTAACTCTCTGATGCAGCGGTTAAAGTGAAACTCCCTTCTGCCTGGTCAGGAACCTGATTAAATACCTCCGTGTCTGGGAAGGGCTTGGTGTGTTTGGTTCTGATTAAATACCTCCGTGTCTGGGAAGGGCTTGGTGTGTTTGGTTCTGGTTAAATACCTCCGTGTCTGGGAAGGGCTTGGTGTGTTTGGTTCTGATTAAATACCTCCGTGTCTGAGAAGGGCTTGGTGTGTTTGGTTCTGATTAAATACCTCCGTGTCTGGGAAGGGCTTGGTGTATTTGGTTCTGATTAAATACCTCCGTGTCTGAGAAGGGCTTGGTGTGTTTGGTTCTGATTAAATACCTCCGTGTCTGGGAAGGGCTTGGTGTGTTTGGTTCTGATTAAATACCTCCGTGTCTGAGAAGGACTTGGTGTGTTTGGTTCTGATTAAATACCTCCGTGTCTGGGAAGGGCTTGGTGTGTTGGACTAAAACCAGGGCTTGAATTGACTGAGGGTATCACGTATCCTTTGTTAAAGAAAATAGCAAAAATTATATATATATTGTTTTCTTTATATTTTAAATAAATACATAAAACGTATCCAGATGATATCAAGCGTTCTATAACAATGCTTAACTCTGTGACGTCTTATGGTAGAAACAAGCTCTGAAATGCCCGAGAAAGACGGGACTCCGATGCATATGGAGATATATTGATTCCTCTCTATGACAATCTGAAGCTGAGCTGCAGCCTATAATATTCGAAGAGATACAAAAAAACTGACTCTACTATTCTGTCCCTTTTAATTGAGCTTTTCTCTTTCTGAAAAGAGAATATATTTGTTTAAACCCAGGCAGCTTTTAGTGAAGCACTTCTGTTGTTGGGTTTTACAAGGGACGAGAAGCCAGCGGTTGAAGCTTACAGTTTTCTGCATCAGTAGATCCTCTGTCTGGGTGGAAAGGTCACTTTTGAAAGTGCCAAGGTCAGATCCATAAGGATGTCTAAGATGTCATTATTTTTGTCTCATCCTGGGCGTCAGAACAACCAGGCCACTGGTGATTTTATCAATGTAATCAGATTAAAAATACAAGGCTATTTTACTGACATTGAACTGATTATATACCCTACTAACTAGATGTGTTAAAATGGTGTTTAATTTGTAGCAGAGGACTATTAATTGGGCTTCTATTATGTTCTGTTCCTCCGACGTTAAGCTGAGAAAAAAATGGACCCAAACACATTGGGGGGGGGGGCAGAACGTCCAGGTCCGGGGCAGAACGTCCAGGACCGGACCTGGACGTGTTTAATACGTTTTATGTACACACTTTATTAGAATACTTATGAAATGCACATTGTTATATTGGGTAACACATGTTTATTTCCCCTCGACTCCAACCCCATTCGATGCAATGTCTACATAAGGGTGCAAACGACTAACACTCACAAAGCTCTGACGAAGGCCTTGAGGCCGATACGGAAAGCTGAATAAAGAGCAGTGATACTAGCAAGAGCAGTGTGCGGGTTTCTCCTTTTTTATCAGTTTAACAACGTATAAAATACAACATTATTCAGAATATCAGATAACAGGACTTATTATCCAGCTGTGTATTGTTAGGTAGCTCTGGTCCAGGGTGTTATATCCATCAAGACGGTTCAGCACCATCAAGATGCACGTCACACCCTGGACCAGAGCTAATCATTAGGACGTAGTGCAACAACATATTCCAGTTAGATACGTCCCTAATGGTCCCCTATTCCCTTTATAGTGCACTACAATAGGGTCCTATTTGGGACGGATATAGGTTCGTTCTTACAACAAAGAACCACTGGGGGGCGACAGACAACAGTAGACAACTCTGTACAATAGTCAGTCAGTCAGTCAGTCAGTCAGTCAGTCAGTCAGTCAGTCAGTCAGTCAGTCAGTCAGTCAGTCAGTCAGTCAGTCAGTCAGTCAGTCAGTCAGTCAGTCAGTCAGTCAGTCAGTCAGTCAGTCAGTCAGTCAGTCAGTCAGTCAGTCAGTCAGTCAGTCAGTCAGTCAGTCAGTCAGTCAGTCAGTCAGTCAGTCAGTCAGTCAGTCAGTCAGTCAGTCAGTCAGTCAGTCAGTCAGTCAGTCAGTCAGTCAGTCAGTCAGTCAGTCAGTCAGTCAGTCAGTCAGTCAGTCAGTCAGTCAGTCAGTCAGTCAGTCAGTCAGTCAGTCAGTCAGTCAGTCAGTCAGTCAGTCAGTCAGTCAGTCAGTCAGTCAGTCAGTCAGTCAGTCAGTCAGTCAGTCAGTCAGTCAGTCAGTCAGTCAGTCAGTCAGTCAGTCAGTCAGTCTGTCTGTCTGTCTGTCTGTCTGTCTGTCTGTCTGTCTGTCTGTCTGTCTGTCTGTCTGTCTGTCTGTCTGTCTGTCTGTCTGTCTGTCTGTCTGTCTGTCTGTCTGTCTGTCTGTCTGTCTGTCTGTATGACCCCAGTTACAATGAAAATCCCTTTGTTCAACAGACCTGTAGATATTTATTGGTTTCTGATGGATCAGCAAAGTGATTGGTGACAGATTGGTAACATGGTGAGTACAGGGTTCTCCATGTTTTCTCCCAGGTCAGTGATGTATTGCTTCGTCCCAAATGGAACCCTATTCCCTATGTAGTGCACTTCTTTAGACCAGGGCCTATTTGACCATTATTCCCTATGTAGTGCACTACTTTAGACCAGGACCTGCACTACATAAGGAATAGGGTGCCATTTGGGACACAGACACTAAGAATGGTTATAATTCCAGACAATGCAGGGCTGCGTTCAGTACATTAAACTAAATAGTATGTTCAGTACATTAAACTAAATAGTATGTTCAGTACATTAAACTAAATAGTATGTTCAGTATATTAAACTAAATAGTATGTTCAGTACATTAAACTAAATAGTATGTTCAGTACATTAAAACTAAATAGTATGTTCAGTACATTAAACTAAATAGTATGTTCAGTACATTAAAACTAAATAGTATGTTCAGTACATTAAACTAAATAGTATGTTCAGTATATTAAACTAAATAGTATGTTCAGTACATTAAACTAAATAGTATGTTCAGTACATTAAACTAAATAGTATGTTCAGTACATTAAACTAAATAGTATGTTCAGTACATTAAAACTAAATAGTATGTTCAGTACATTAAACTAAATAGTATGTTCAGTTCATTAAACTGAATAGTATGTTCAGTACATTAAAACTAAATAGTATGTTCAGTACATTAAACTGAATAGTATGTTCAGTACATTAAACTAAATAGTATGTTCAGTACATTAAACTAAATAGTATGTTCAGTACATTAAATCTAAATAGTATGTTCAGTACATTAAACTAAATAGTATGTTCAGTACATTAAAACTAAATAGTATGTTCAGTACATTAAACTAAATAGTATGTTCAGTACATTAAACTAATTAGTATGTTCAGTACATTAAACTAAATAGTATGTTCAGTACATTAAACTAAATAGTATGTTCAGTACATTAAACTGAATAGTATGTTCAGTACATTAAACTAAATAGTATGTTCAGTACATTAAACTGAATAGTATGTTCAGTACATTAAAACGAAATAGTATGTTCAGTACATTAAACTAAATAGTATGTTCAGTACATTAAACTAAATAGTATGTTCAGTACATTAAACTAAATAGTATGTTCAGTACATTAAACTAAATAGTATGTTCAGTACATTAAACTAAATAGTATGTTCAGTACATTAAAACTAAATAGTATGTTCAGTACATTAAACTAAATAGTATGTTCAGTACATTAAACTAAATAGTATGTTCAGTACATAACTAAATAGTATGTTCAGTACATTAAACTAAATAGTATGTTCAGTACATGAAACTAAATAGTATGTTCAGTACATGAAACTAAATAGTATGTTCAGTACATGAAACTAAATAGTATGTTCAGTACATGAAACTAAATAGTATGTTCAGTACATTAAACTAAATAGTATGTTCAGTACATTAAACTAAATAGTATGTTCAGTACATTTAACTAAATAGTATGTTCAGTACATTAAAACTAAATAGTATGTTCAGTATATTAAAACGAAATAGTATGTTCAGTACATTAAACTAAATAGTATGTTCAGTACATTAAACTAAATAGTATGTTCAGTACATTAAACTAAATAGTATGTTCAGTACATTAAACTAAATAGTATGTTCAGTACATTAAACTAAATAGTATGTTCAGTACATTAAACTAAATAGTATGTTCAGTACATTAAACTAAATAGTATGTTCAGTACATTAAAACTAAATAGTATTTTCAGTACATTAAACTAAATAGTATGTTCAGTACATTAAACTAAATAGTATGTTCAGTACATTAAAACTAAATAGTATGCTCAGTACATTAAACTAAATAGTATGTTCAGTACATTAAAACGTAATGGAGCGTTCAGTTGAATAGAAATGGTGCTGTACTGAACAACCAGCTGAAGAAACGGGGAGCGGTTGGGTGAAACTGAAAGCCCGAACCACCACATTTAACCATGGCAAGGAGACTGGTAATATGGCAGAGTATAAACAGTGCAGTTATTCACTTCACAAGGCAATCAAACCCAGCTAAACGTCATTATAGAGATAAAGTGGAGTCGCAATTCAACGTCTCAGACATGAGCAGGGACTACAGACAATCACGGACTAAAAAAGGACAACCAGTAACGTCACCGAGACTGACGTCTTGCTTCCGGACAGGATAAACACATTCTTTGCACGCTTGGAGGACTTCCTGACGGGCCGTCCCCAGGTGGTGAAGGTAGGAAACATCACCTCCACTCCGCTGATCTTCAACACTGGGGTACCACAAGGGTGCGTGCTCAGCCCCCTCCTGTACTCCCTGTTCACCCATGACTGCGTGGCCAAGCACGCCTCCAACTCAATCATCAAGTTTGCAGATGACACAACAGTAGTAGGCTTGATTACCAACGATGATGAGACGGCCTACAGGGAGGAGGTGAGGGCTCTGGGAGTGTGATGCCTGGGAAACAACCTCTCACCCAACGTCAACAAAACATCAACCACCCGAGCCACTGCCTCTTCACCCCGCTACCATCCAGAAGGCGAGGTCAGTACAGGTGCATCAAGCTGGGACCAAGAGACTGAAAAACAGATTATCTCAAGGCCATCAGACTGTTAAACAGCCATCACTAGCACATTAGAGGCTGCTGCCTATAGACATAGATTATGAATCACTGGCCACTTTAATAATGTTTACATATATCTGGAATTACTCATCTCATATGTATATACTGTTTTCAACACTCTTCTACAGTATCTTAGTCACTTAACAAATTCACTCGGTCTTTCAAAAAGTTGCTGCTGGCTTATCAGCTTGTTCCTTTTTTTATAGTCCTGGTCCTCAGAACGTTTACTGGGATCTGTTTACATTTTGGACAGTGTTCCACATACTGGAAACAGATTATTGTTTTAGATGACATTACCTTCATCCTTAAGTCACTGGTGTTATTCACACTATCAAGTTAAGACATAGTGATTGGTAATCGTCAAAAACTTGTCTTTTTCAATTATTCATACCTCTGTTCCAAATGTTCCCACTGTGTCCTTTACAGCCTGAGTTCAGTGAATACCACTCACTTTCACTGGTGGCTTATCAATGTGTCCTTTACAGCCTGAGTTCAGTGAATACCACTCACTTTCACTGGTGGCTTATCAATGTGTCCTTTACAGCCTGAGTTCAGTGAATACCACTCACTTTCACTGGTGTCTTATCAATGGGTCCACAGCAAGCTTATCTTTAACCCGAACACCAGATGGCAGCATCTCATTTAAGGTATTGTAGTTCTCAAGACTAGTTTCTTTCTAGGATCAACATGTATTATAACTGGGCTGGCACTGCCTATCAGTCCACTGTCATTGGAGTGCTCTGTCCATTATGAGTCACCTGAGACAGGATAGACCAGGCCTGGACAACTCCAGTCCTCGTGGGCCTGATTGTAATAGTCTTCTTAGACCCGTATTATCTAATAGTCTTCTTAGACCCGTATTATCTAATAGTCTTCTTAGACCCGTATTATCTAATAGTCTTCTTAGACCCGTATAATGACATCACATCTCTAATAACCCATTATACACACATACAACTTGGTAACCCTTGTGTTTGCAAACTGATTATCTATACAGTATTATAATACTGTAGGCTATCCACTTCCTACCTGCAGGCTATCCACTTCCTGCTTACAGGCTATCCACTTCCTACCTGCAGGCTATCCACTTCCTACCTGCAGGCTATCCACTTCCTACCTGCAGGCTATCCACTTCCTACCTGTAGGCTATCCACTTCCTACCTGTAGGCTATCCACTTCCTACCTGCAGGCTATCCACTTCCTACCTGTAGGCTATCCACTTCCTACCTGCAGGCTATCCACTTCCTACCTGCAGGCTATCCACTTCCTACCTGCAGGCTATCCACTTCCTACCTGCAGGCTATCCACTTCCTGCTTACAGGCTATCCACTTCCTACCTGCAGGCTATCCACTTCCTACCTGCAGGCTATCCACTTCCTACCTGCAGGCTATCCACTTCCTACCTGCAGGCTATCCACTTCCTACCTGTAGGCTATCCACTTCCTACCTGCAGGCTATCCACTTCCTACCTGTAGGCTATCCACTTCCTACCTGCAGGCTATCCACTTCCTACCTGCAGGCTATCCACTTCCTACCTGCAGGCTATCCACTTCCTACCTGCAGGCTATCCACTTCCTGCTTACAGGCTATACACTTCCTACCTGCAGGCTATCCAATCCCTCCTAATATACTGGTCCATCAGTATATTTCAGGTGATTATAGGTAAACCAATCCCTCCTAATATTCTGGTCCAACAGTATATTTCAGGTGATTATAGGTAAACCAATCCCTCCTAATATACTGGTCCAACAGTATATTTCAGGTGATTATAGGTAAACCAATCCCTACTATTGGAGACACCACTGTGCTCCCATTGATTAATGTTAACCGGTTAGATTCATTGTTATAGGGAATAAATAGTTCTGCCAAATTGAACACCAACATTTTGTGGCTGAGGAGGACAAGAGGTCTTTCACCATTAATGCTCGGCTGGACAACAGACAGTCCTTGTAGTAGTAACATAACCTTTCACGAGTCACCAACCCTGTTCCGGGAGCACCCCCCACCACCCCCACCCTGAGTAGCATAGCTAGCATAGCGTCACAAGTAACTTGTAGCATCTAAATATCATTAAATCACAAGTCCAAGACACCAGATGAAAGATACAGGTCTTGTGAATAAAGCCACCATTTCAGATTTTTAAAATGTTTTACAGGGAAGACACAATATGTAAATCTATTAGCTAACCACGTTAGCAAAGGAGAGGATTTTTTCACTCCCAACAGTTTTTCCCTGCGTCAGTAGCTATCACTAATTCGACTAAATAAAAATATATATAGCCACTAACCAAGAAACAAATTCATAAGATGACAGTCTGATAACATATTTATGGTATAGCATAGTTTTTTTTTTTAAATGTGCATTTTTCAGGTATAAATCACAGTTCTACATTGCAGCTGCAATCTGAAAAGGTGCCGACCAAGCCAGAACAATTACAGAGACCAACGTCATATAACTAATTACTCATTTTAAAACATTTCAGAAAAATACACAGCGTACAGATATTGAAAGCCCAACATCTGGTGAATCCAAACAATATTTCAGATTTATTAAATGTTTTATAACGAAAACAAAATGTAGCGCTAAATTAGCATAGCTATACCAGGCAGATTCGGCTGGGCGCCCACGGCAAGTTCACATGCAAAACAGATATGATATAACATCGTAAATTGGGTCTTACTTTGGCTGATCTTTCATCAGAATGTTGATCAAAGTGTCCATTGTCAAGATGAGTCGTTGGTTCCGTTCAGAATCCTTCCTTTCCCACTCCATTTAGCACAGGTACCGGTCGAGTGGCACGGATTTCTCAAACGATACTAAAATCAGACAACGTAACACCGCAAAACTCCCTAAAAAATTCAAATAATCTGATTAAACTATATTGAAAAAACATACGTTACGATGATCTGGTCACATGTATCAAACAAACTTCGACACGGAGATAATAATGGCCGTACAACAGAAGACAAACGTAGCTACAATTTCCATGCAACAGAGAACCGGAAGTTGTCGGTCATGCCAAAGATTTTGCTCTCATTTCACGTCAGTCCCAGATAGACAAGAAATTTTTCCTCTGACGTCCTCTTGTCATCCAGAGGAAGGCCAGTGAGTTGTGTTTCGGGTCATAGGGGGCACGACCATATATAGACAGAGCTTTGAAGCCAGCATAACACATCTTGATTTTATGTTCTTGGTCATGGAAAGTGCTGTGAAATGACTTCTGTATCACTCAGAGACAAAATTGAAACGGTTTTAGAAACTAGAGATTGTTTTCTTTCCAATGGTATTATTTATATGCATATAGTAAGAGCAATAATTGAATAAGAGGCAGTTTAATCTGTAGAGCAAATATGCTAATGCGAAAATAGCACCCCCTGTATTCTCAAGAAATATAAAGACATAAGACAGCTGAACATTAAAAAACCAGACCACATGAAGAGAAGAGACACATAGTCTGCTGATTCCACTCGAGATTCCACTACCAGAGAAATATGCACCTAGGGCAACTGGACACACTAATGTTAGAAGAGACACAGAGTCTGACAATTCCACTACCAGAGAAATATGCACCTAGGGCAACTGGACACACTAATGTTAGAAGAGACACAGAGTCTGACAATTCCACTACCAGAGAAATATGCACCTAGGGCAACTGGACACACTAATGTTAGAAGAGACACAGAGTCTGACAATTCCACTACCAGAGAAATATGCACCTAGGGCAACTGGACACACTAATGTTAGAAGAGACACAGAGTCTGACAATTCCACTACCAGAGAAATATGCACCTAGGGCAACTGGACACACTAATGTTAGAAGAGACACACAGTCTGCCGATTCCAATAATGACACATACCAGAGAACATGTTGGGGCACTGAGTTAAATACAGGGTTGAGTCATAGGCCTATAGGATAGATGGACATATATTATTTTTAAGACAAGTACGGGTCTGGCCACTATTATAATTTAACTGAAAGCAGATAGTAGGCGTGAACAAGCAGGAAGCCTGAACTAAAAAGATAATGATGGCAGGAAGAATTAGGGGAAGTATGCTTATTTGCATATGGGGTGGACCCATATGCTATTTTGTGTATAAATGTTGCAGCCGGGGCTGGGAAGCGGTGTGTGTGTGTGTTCCGCGGGGACATGCCAGTTGGCTATACAATTGTAATAAAAAGCATGTTTGATTTTAAAAGTTCTTGAAAGCGTTGTATTTGAAATGATTTTCCACGAGATATTTCACAGAGATTTTTTAATAAGGTCTCTTACCTTCTTTAAGTTGTGGCCAGAGCGATGTCTGAGTCCATCTGGGTCACGGCACCAAATGTTGTAGAAGATTAGATCCAAAGATGAAGGCAGAGACTTTTTAATTGAATAGAAAGATCTTTAATCAAGCAGCTGCAGAGGAGATGATTGTGATTTCACAGGGAAGAACCCCCTGAGTAAATGGTTCCATGTCCCTTATATAGTGGGAGGTGATAATACCATCAGATTGTTACAGTTATTTATACCAGCAACAGTTCCAGAACACAATGGCCTTGTGTTTAAGGTACAGACACACCAGGACTCTATGAAAGGCATCACAGTCCAACACAGAACATGTCCCTTGAGAAGTTACAACAGTTCAACACAAATTCTGCCACCACACTAGTTTTCACTCACATGTGAGGGGCTGATGCTCATTGGCTAAGACTCAATTTGCTAGGGGGGGTGAAATGTAGGGAAACAGTAATTCTGCTCATAGTTTCTATTTGTATGAACGACACATTGATACATCCAGCACAAAGTGGGAGGTTTAAAATATACTTTCTTAGTCGCCAAAGTAACAGAGCTTGTCTTTAATGTTTATAACCCTTAAACTTGTTTAATTATAACCATTATAACCCTTATTATAACCATTATAACCCTTATTATAACCATTATAACCCTTATTATAACCATTATAACCCTTATTATAACCATTATAACCCTTATTATAACCATTTTAACCCTTATTATAACCACTATAACCCTTATTATAACCATTTTAACCCTTATTATAACCATTTTAACCCTTATTATAACCAGTATAACCCTTATTATAACCATTTTAACCCTTATTATAACCATTTTAACCCTTATTATAACCATTTTAACCCTTATTATAACCATTTTAACCCTTATTATAACCATTATAACCCTTATTATAACCATTATAACCCTTATTATAACCACTATAACCCTTATTATAACCACTATAACCCTTATTATAACCACTATAATCCTTATTATAACCACTATAACCCTTATTATAACCATTATAACCCTTATTATAACCATTATAACCCTTATTATAACCATTTTAACCCTTATTATAACCATTTTAACCCTTATTATAACCATTATAACCCTTATTATAACCATTATAACCCTATTATAACCATTTAACCCTTATTACTTAACCAATGTGTACTCAATAGTTGTGGGAATTACCACTGGACAAAACTCATTACTTTTCATCACAGTCACAATCACATCCATCCTCGTCATCACATTCCTTTAACTCCCCTGATGTTCTCTCCATCTTATTACTCCCCTCTCCGCTCCCTTCCGTCTTTTTCCCCGGCTCAACCTCATCTACATGCTCAACCTGTTGTACATTAACTTTTCTTGGACATTTATCGTGAAACACCTTGATATCAACATTGTAGCTTTTCTTCAACTTGACTTCGAGTGCTCCCAAGGTTTCCAGGTTCAATATTTTACCATTGTCCTTTTTGTTCTCCCCCCAGTATGCTCCGGCCATCCACTTCTTGATCTTGTTGTTGTAACAGCAGAAGGCTGTCCACATGAGATCTGGGATGTTCACTCTGTTGTTCAGTATTACGTTGTTGTCGTTGGGAACTGCTCCAGTCACCACATAGGCTTCTATCTGGTTGTTGTTATTCTTACAGTTCATAAGAGCTACTCTGAATCTGCCCTCCATTTTACACCATCTGCCTCGGTTGAAGCCTCTTTCCTGGGGAACGACGTTTGTCAGGGTGAAGGTGGACCTCACGGTATCATCATCAGGTGTGGCTTTACATGGGAACAGGTGACCTCTGTCCAGATCCATGCTACTTATTGTTGCACTGTAGTCTGCGTCTGCAGCCTGATGGTCGACTCTTATGTCTGTTTTATTATTAAGCACCTTCAACTCTTGTTGGGTTTTCATCTCTTTTATATTAAAATTTTCAAGCTGCAGAAACATCAGTCAGACATTACAACTCTTTAACTAGTTTAGACATTAACTCGTAAAAAAAGTCATAATATAGCAATCCAGACTTAAGCTGAAAATGGTTGCAACACATTCGTGTCTCAAAGAAACTGTTTGTCTATAGCAGTAAATAAATACACATGTTATATGACAAAACATTAGTCCTACCTGGGGCTCTATCATCCAGGGCTGACTAGGTAACATAACTGTCTGTGATATATACCAGTAAACAAATACACATGTTATGTTATATGACAAACATTAGTCCTACCTGGGGCTCCATCATCCAGGACTGACTAGGTAACATAACTGTCTGTGATATATACCAGTAAACAAATACACATGTTATGTTATATGACAAACATTAGTCCTACCTGGGGCTCTATCATCCAGGTCTGACTTGTTCTGTTGCACCCAGGACCAGTGAAGTTGTAGGCTGAGAACACAGGGATCCTGTTGGTCGTGTCGTAGAGAGTTGCAAACCTGTAGATTGTTTTGTACTTCTGGCAAATCGGCTTGTAGCGGTTCTGGTTCTGGACTGTCCCACCATCCAAAATACCTGGGAGATTTGGAGTTTGCCCATCCAGGAAGAACTTCTCACAATCTGGAACATCACTGAACTTATTCACTACATGAGAGAGAGCAGGAGGAAGGAGAGAGAGAAGGAGGAGAGTAGAGAGATGATTCAATACCCCCATCATCACCTGAAGACTGTTCATCACAGAGACAAAGATGAAGTTACAGAGACCAGTTGGTAGACTGGAGACTGTTGAGCTGAGTCAGGACAGACTGATTTAAATAGTTATAACAGAGACCAGTTGGTAGACTGGAGACTGTTGATCTGAGTCAGGACAGACTGCTTTAAATAGTTATTTCAGAGACCAGTTGGTAGACTGGAGACTGTTGAGCTGAGTCAGGACAGACTGATTTAAATAGGTTTTCAGAGACTCCGCCTTCATGTGTCAAGACAGAAAGGGTTGATTTGCATAAACTCCTCTGTATGTTTCCATGGAAACTGCTGTAACAAATAACATGTGACTCACCTCCTGTAGTTTCTAACACGTATGGACCCAGAACTTAATCACACAAGATTATAGTTCTGGGTTAATGAGATTAGACTGCTCTAAATAGTGACTGCATCCACACTTTGGTTCTGGTAGAACAACGTTTTAGGATAAAAACATGACTTTACTCAGCATAGAGTCTGTCAGAAGATACACATCACACTATTACAACAGTGGGACTGTTCTGGAATTACGGTTGCTGAGTTCACATTCATTAATATCCCACAAGGCTTAGCGACTCTGACTCAATTACAGATATGTAATATACTGAATGAAACGGAGGAAGATGTGTCCAACTGAATGAAACGGAGGAAGATGTGTACAACTGAATGAAACGGAGGAAGATGTTTCCAACTGAATGAAACGGAGGAAGATGTGTCCAACTGAATGAAACGGAGGAAGATGTGTCCAACTGAATGAAACGGAGGAAGATGTGTCCAACTGAATGAAACGGAGGAAGAGGTGTCCAACTGAATGAAACGGAGGAAGAGGTGTCCAACTGAATGAAACGGAGGAAGATGTGTCCAACTGAATGAAACGGAGGAAGATGTGTCCAACTGAATGAAACGGAGGAAGAGGTGTCCAACTGAATGAAACGGAGGAAGATGTGTCCAACTGAATGAAACGGAGGAAGATGTGTCCAACTGAATGAAACGGAGGAAGATGTGTCCAACTGAATGAAACGGAGGAAGATGTGTCCAACTGAATGAACTGGAGGAAGATGTGTCCAACTGAATGAAATGGAGGAAGATGTGTCCAACTGAATGAAATGGAGGAAGATGTGTCCAACTGAATGAAACAGAGGAAGATGTGTCCAACTGAATGAAACAGAGGAAGAGGTGTCCAACTGAATGAAACGGAGGAAGATGTGTCCAACTGAATGAAACGGAGGAAGATGTGTCCAACTGAATGAACTGGAGGAAGATGTGTCCAACTGAATGAAACAGAGGAAGATGTGTCCAACTGAATGAACTGGAGGAAGATGTGTCCAACTGAATGAAACAGAGGAAGAGGTGTCCAACTGAATGAAATGGAGGAAGATGAGGACAACTGAATGAAACAGAGGAAGATGAGGACAACTGAATGAAACAGAGGAAGATGAGGACAACTGAATGAAACAGAGGAAGATGTGTCCAACTGAATGAAACGGAGGAAGATGTGTCCAACTGAATGAAACGGAGGAAGATGTGTCCAACTGAATGAAACAGAGGAAGATGTGTCCAACTGAATGAAACAGAGGAAGATGTGTCCAACTGAATGAAACGGAGGAAGATGTGTCCAACTGAATGAAACGGAGGAAGATGTGTCCAACTGAATGAAATGGAGGAAGATGTGTCCAACTGAATGAAACGGAGGAAGATGTGTCCAACTGAATGAAACGGAGGAAGATGTGTCCAACTGAATGAAACGGAGGAAGATGTGTCCAACTGAATGAAACGGAGGAAGATGTGTCCAACTGAATGAAACGGAGGAAGATGTGTCCATCAATGAAATGGAGGAAGCAATCAAACGTCAATCAACTTTTTCTGGCCTCTAACACACTTAATGGAAACCAGAAGATGGCAATAATGGTTTCATTTATTGATGTTGTTTATGTATCTATAGTCTGACCACTGCTGAGTTTATTTCCAGTAACTGAAGTAGTTCACAGTAAGAGTTGACACAAGGCTGTGTATGTAGAGTTAGAAAATGTGGTTCCTAACAACACTGTGGTCAGAGCAGCACTGGACTGTTTAACACCTCAGACTCAGCAGCTGTAGATTCTTCAGTTGAGGCCTTTTCTCAGTAAGAGTAGAGGAGACTGGGGAACAAACTAACACTTTAGACTTTAGTTTATTATGAATATTTTTATACAAACAACATATCTCAGCTACCATTACACACTAAGTATGTTCCTAGGACGTACCAGTCATTTACAATTCAACCGAGTGGCGGATATTAAATGTTACAATTGACCCAGTAGGTGAATGTTCCACAGGTCAATAATTTAACAAAAAGAGAAGCAGCAAGTATATTTACTTTAGGGTCTCAAAACCCTTTTTCTTCTTCAATAAAACTAAAAGTCATCAATGGATTTAAACAAAACCTCTTGGTCATGTAGAGACCAACCATTATCACATTGAATAAGAGCTTTCTACCTGGTTTCTAATTGGACTTATTTATCTGTTACAACTGACCCTGTGTTACTTTGTTCCCCAGTCTACTCTACCTTCATGTATAACATTTAAAATGTCTGCTTCTCTTAAGTAAAAAAAAAAAAATACTTCAATGACCATAAAAATGTTAAACAGCTGAAGCAGGTCACACAATTTTAGTTCTTGTAAAATTTCCTTTTGTAGTTTTGATTTAAAGATGTGGACGTTTCTTTGCTAATTGTTTACATAAAGTGTTGCCTTGAATGTTGGCTTGTATGACATGATATACTATCAATCAATTTCTTATTTCATGAAACAATAGAAATCCTTTATTTCAAGGTTCATCATTCAGTAAGATAATGTTTACCCAGTGGCATCCTGAGACATTTATAGATCATGAGAGAATAAAATATTAAAATACCATTTCTAAGCTTCTCATTTATTGTGTAAAAACTCACCCCAGCACATTTTGAGGCAGAACTTCTCCCTACCAGGGAAATGACAGTGATGAACTGTGAGCTCTGTATGAGGCTCCTGGTTGGGTACTGTGGTAGTATAAATACACATATCAGAGAGTACTGAGGTAGTATAAATACACATATCAGAGGGTTGGGTACTGTGGTAGTATAAATACACATATCAGAGAGTACTGAGGTAGTATAAATACACATATCAGAGGGTTGGGTACTGTGGTAGTAGAAGTGCACATATCAGAGGGTACTGTGGTAGTATAAATACACATATCAGAAAGTACTGTGGTAGTATAAATACACATATCAGAGGGTACTTTGGTAGTATAAATACACATATCAGAGGGTTGGGTACTGTGGTAGTAATAATACACATATCAGAGGGTTGGGTACTGTGGTAGTATAAATACACATATCAGAGGGTACTGTGGTAGTATAAATACACATATCAGAAGGTACTGTGGTAGTATAAATACACATATCAGAGGGTACTGTGGTAGTATAAATACACATATCAGAGGGTTGGGTACTGTGGTAGTAATAATACACATATCAGAGGGTACTGTGGTAGTATAAATACACATATCAGAGGGTACTGTGGTAGTATAAATACACATATCAGAGGGTTGGATACTGTGGTAGTATAAATACACATATCAGAGGGTTGGGTTCTGTGGTGGTATAAATACACATATCAGAGGGTACTGTGGTAGTATAAATACACATATCAGAGGGTTGGGTACTGTGGTAGTATAAATACACATATCAGAGGGTACTGTGGTAGTATAAATACACATATCAAAGGGTACTGTGGTAGTATAAATACACATATCAGAGGGTACTGTGGTAGTATAAATACACATCAGAGGGTTGGGTACTGTGGTAGTATAAATACACATATCAGAGGGTTGGGTACTGTGGTAGTATAAATACACATATCAGAGGGTACTGTGGTAGTATAAATACACATATCAGAGGGTACTGTGGTAGTATAAATACACACTTATCAGAGGGTTGGGTACTGTGGTAGTATAAATACACTTATCAGAGGGTTGGGTACTGTGGTAGTATAAATACACACTTATCAGAGGGTTGGGTACTGTGGTAGTATAAATACACATATCAGAGGGTTGGGTACTGTGGTAGTATAAATACACATATCAGAGGGTACTGTGGTAGTATAAATACACATATCAGAAGGTTGGGTACTGTGGTAGTAGAAGTGCACATTTCTGTTGTATAATAGGGGGGCATGGGGTCGGAGAAATGGGGTCGGGAAAATACTTTTACAATGACAGAGTTAGGGCCTATTTTAAAATCCTCAAACACGTCTGTGATGGTTCTTGTTAAAAGGCCTGGAGGTCTGATCACCACCAGTTCCAGGAAGTAGGACGAAAGCAGGTTTACATTTGATTTGTCACACCAGTTCCAGGAAGTAGGACGACAGCAGGTTTACATTTGATTTGTCACACCAGTTCCAGGAAGTAGGGCGACAGCAGGTTTACATTTGATTTGTCACACCAGTTCCAGGAAGTAGGGCGACAGCAGGTTTACATTTGATTTGTCACACCAGTTCCAGGAAGTAGGGCGACAGCAGGTTTACATTTGATTTGTCACACCAGTTCCAGGAAGTAGGGCGACAGCAGGTTTACATTTGATTTGTCACACCAGTCCCAGGAAGTAGACCTATAGCAGGTTTACATTTGATTTGTCACACCAGTTCTAGTTCATATTCCCTTTCCTGAAGAATTGTATTTCCTGACAAAAATATATTGACGGTCTTTATCCAACCCTCCTTGTCCAGTCTTGACCACTAATTATACCAGACAGGACTCATCTTCATACAGAGGAGTTTATCCAACCCTCCTTGTCCAGTCTTGACCACTAATTATACCAGACAGGACTCATCTTCATACAGAGGAGTTTATCCAACCCTCCTTGTCCAGTCTTGACCACTAATTATACCAGACAGGACTCATCTTCATACAGAGGAGTTTATCCAACCCTCCTTGTCCAGTCTTGACCACTAATTATACCAGACAGGACTCATCTTCATAGAGAGGAGTTTATCCAACCCTCCTTGTCCAGTCTTGACCACTAATTATACCAGACAGGACTCATCTTCATAGAAAGGAGTTTATCCAACCCTCCTTGTCCAGTCTTGACCACTAATTATACCAGACAGGACTCATCTTCATAGAGAGGAGTTTATCCAACCCTCCTTGTCCAGTCTTGACCACTAATTATACCAGACAGGACTCATCTTCATACAGAGGAGTTTATCCAACCCTCCTTGTCCAGTCTTGACCACTAATTATACCAGACAGGACTCATCTTCATAGAGAGGAGTTTATCCAACCCTCCTTGTCCAGTCTTGACCACTAATTATACCAGACAGGACTCATCTTCATAGAGAGGAGTTTATCCAACCCTCCTTGTCCAGTCTTGACCACTAATTATACCAGACAGGACTCATCTTCATAGTGAGGAGTTTATCCAACCCTCCTTGTCCAGTCTTGACCACTAATTATACCAGACAGGACTCATCTTCATAGTGAGGAGTTTATCCAACCCTCCTTGTCCAGTCTTGACCACTAATTATACCAGACAGGACTCATCTTCATACAGAGGAGTTTATCCAACCCTCCTTGTCCAGTCTTGACCACTAATTATACCAGACAGGACTCATCTTCATACAGAGGAGTTTATCCAACCCTCCTTGTCCAGTCTTGACCACTAATTATACCAGACAGGACTCATCTTCATACAGAGGAGTTTATCCAACCCTCCTTGTCCAGTCTTGACCACTAATTATACCAGACAGGACTCATCTTCATAGAGAGGAG
Organism: Salvelinus namaycush; assembly: GCF_016432855.1. Taxonomy (NCBI): domain Eukaryota; kingdom Metazoa; phylum Chordata; class Actinopteri; order Salmoniformes; family Salmonidae; genus Salvelinus; species Salvelinus namaycush. The sequence continues at coordinate 142,939 of NW_024061108.1, read as the reverse complement.
TTTATCCAACCCTCCTTGTCCAGTCTTGACCACTAATTATACCAGACAGGACTCATCTTCATACAGAGGAGTTTATCCAACCCTCCTTGTCCAGTCTTGACCACTAATTATACCAGACAGGACTCATCTTCATAGAGAGGAGTTTATCCAACCCTCCTTGTCCAGTCTTGACCACTAATTATACCAGACAGGACTCATCTTCATAGAGAGGAGTTTATCCAACCCTCCTTGTCCAGTCTTGACCACTAATTATACCAGACAGGACTCATCTTCATAGAGAGGAGTTTATCCAACCCTCCTTGTCCAGTCTTGACCACTAATTATACCAGACAGGACTCATCTTCATACAGAGGAGTTTATCCAACCCTCCTTGTCCAGTCTTGACCACTAATTATACCAGACAGGACTCATCTTCATAGAGAGGAGTTTATCCAACCCTCCTTGTCCAGTCTTGACCACTAATTATACCAGACAGAACTCATCTTCATACAGAGGAGTTTATCCAACCCTCCTTGTCCAGTCTTGACCACTAATTATACCAGACAGGACTCATCTTCATAGTGAGGAGTTTATCCAACCCTCCTTGTCCAGTCTTGACCACTAATTATACCAGACAGGACTCATCTTCATACAGAGGAGTTTATCCAACCCTCCTTGTCCAGTCTTGACCACTAATTATACCAGACAGGACTCATCTTCATATAGAGGAGTTTATCCAACCCTCCTTGTCCAGTCTTGACCACTAATTATACCAGACAGGACTCATCTTCATATAGAGGAGTTTATCCAACCCTCCTTGTCCAGTCTTGACCACTAATTATACCAGACAGGACTCATCTTCATATAGAGGAGTTTATCCAACCCTCCTTGTCCAGTCTTGACCACTAATTATACCAGACAGAACTCATCTTCTTCCACATATCATCACAGAAAAGTTCAGAAAAGTTAATCAGTTAGATAATGTTTACCCAGTGGCATCCTGAGGCATTGATAGATCATGAGAGAAGAATATATTAAAATAGCATTTCTAAGCTCCTCATTTATTATGTAAAAACTCACCCCAGCACCTTCTGAGGCAGAACTCAGAACTGCTGAGTATATTTCCAGTAACTGAAGTAGTTCACAGTAAGAGTTGACACAAGGCTGTGTCTGTAGTGTTAGAAAATGTGGTTCCTAACAACACTGTGGTCAGAGCAGCACTGGACTGTTTAACACCTCAGACTCAGCAGCTGTAGATTCTTCAGTTGAGGCCTTTTCTCAGTAAGAGTAGAGGAGACTGGGGAACAAACTAACACTTTAGACTTTAGTTTATTATGAATATTTTTATACAAACAACATATCTCAGCTACCATTACACACTAAGTATGTTCCTAGGACGTACCTGTCGTTTACAATTCAACCGAGTGGCGGATATTAAATGTTACAATTGACCCAGTAGGTGAATGTTCCACAGGTCAATAATTTAACAAAAAGAGAAGCCTCAAAACATTTTTTCTTCTTCAATAAAACGAAAAGTCATCAATGGATTTAAACAAAACCTCTTGGTCATGTAGAGACACTAACCAACCATTATCACATTGAATAAGAGCTTTCTACCTGGTTTCTAATTGGACTTATTTATCTGTTACAACTGACCCTGTGTTACTTTGTTCCCCAGTCTACCCTACCTTCATGTATAATATTTAAAATGTCTGCTTCTCTTAAGTAAAAAAAAATAAAAAATACTTCAATGACCATAAAAATGTTAAACAGCTGAAGCAGGTCACACAATTTTACTTCTTGTAAATGTACCTTTGTAGTTGTGATTTAAAGATGTGGACGTTTATTTGATAATTGTTTACATAAAGTGTAGCCTTGAATGTTGGCTTATATGACATTATATACTATCAATAATTTCTTATTTCAGGAAACAATAGAAATCCTTTATTTCCAGGTTCATCATTCAGTAAGATAATGTTTACCCAGTGGCATCCTGAGACATTTATAGATCATGAGAGAATAAAATATTAAATGACCATTTCTAAGCTGCTCATTTATTATAGAAAAACTCACCCCAGCACATTCTGAGGCAGGAAGGACATCACCCTCTTCTGGTCTTCACCCCACCAGGGAAAGGACAGTGATGAACTATGAGCTCTGTAGGAGGCTCCTGGTAAACAGCATCCGGTCAATCCACTGCTGCTTCTTCTTGTTGAGAGATGCCCGCCGGCTCTCTGGAATCACCAGCTGCATTTAAGGGAGAGAGAGAGAGAGGCAGGAAGGACATCACCCTCTTCTGGTCTTCACCCCACTGGGGCAAGTTCAGAAGCCTGGGGTGGATACAAGTGGGTCTGGGGTAGATCACCAGGGACAGGGGCCGAACGTGAGGCAGGAGGGAGCGCTGGAGGTACCTGTACGTCCAAGGGTTCATACCTAATACATACAGAGAATACATAAGTGACAGATACAGTACTAAGCATTCTCAGCACCATGACAGCAGATCTACAGCATGAAAGGTAAGTGACAGATACTAGATTTAGTTGTGTAAATAAAGGACAAAGAATGAATAGGCCTTTATGACAGATACAGGAAGGGAGTGTCATAATGGAAGGGGTTTCATCTGTAAAAAGTCCACACTGCATTTATGGAAAGCTGTGTAGCATTCAATACATGGACAAATAGTAAGATTAACACAATGCATATCTTCCATTATTGTAAAGTATTCATGCTTGCAGAATGCCAAGGGAATTGAATAGCCTACCTAACATTGCAATACATTGCAGAACCATATTCATGTGTAGATTGAAATGCAAGGCAAATGTTACGTTCCACAGTTTCTGTGTTGTTGTGGGTTTGTGTGTGTTTCAGGAAATGGCGTCCTGTGTTGGCTGTTGGTCTGTAAAAGTTGTTGAAAGTATTTTGTAGCCTCTCCTGCAGAGGTATGTGTATGCCATAGGACTGAGTGTTTTGGGGTTATTGAAATTGTTCACTAAGTTTGAATTATTATGTTTCATTTGTTCCCAGAGGGGAAGGGGAAGGCACATTGGGAGTGTTTAGGCAAGAGGCCTGCGGGCATACATAACCCGTAGTATTGAATCTGTCTATGCACACTAGGTAAGACCTGGGCGGATCACCTCCTGTATTTTGGTTAGCCGCCAGTTGGTGCTAAAGGTTAGGTAAACTGTGGGAAGGCAGGTAAGGTAGGAGAGGGGACTTTTACTTTCTTTGCTTTGGTTCGGTCCATCCCAGTTTCCCCACCTTAACGTGTTTAAGGAAGAATTAGATTCCCTGTAAACGGTATTTTTCCCTGCCGTCCTTCCCCGCACCTACGATCACATACCTTTTTCACTCCACGGGGAGTTGAGTTGTAGCAGGGTGTTGCGTTCCCTCCTCCAAGAGACGTACGTAACAGAAAATATCACGACTTCTACGCCATTAAACTAGATAACATAATACATGTATTAGCTAATCCATGACTGATACATGTTGAATACAACTGTTATACACTGGAACCGAAAATAAACTACTGTACAGTAGCATGCTAAAGTTACTGTACTGTAGCCTGCATCACGTAAACACTATTTCACAACTTCACAGACGTCTTACACCATACAACAAAGCACGAATATAAGCGATAGTATGCATTAAAATAGCTACGATTGTAAAAATAGTATTGAAAATGCAGACAAGTGGCCGCTGATTGTACCGGTAGTTACCGATACCAAACCAATGCTACGGGTATCATAGGTAGATGACTGCAGAGATAGAACTGTATAATGTTTTCAATTCACTTTTCCATTCTTCTTACAACTTCACAGATGTAGCAATAAGATTACAATCCATTTCATTCAACCTTATAAAAGATACTTCCTCTGTAACTCTCCGTTTGATGTAAACAATGATCCGATGAGGGGAAAGTGTCATGGCCGCCGTTTGCTTTTGGGGCGGAGCTAAGGTCAAAGGGCGAATATGATTGGACCATACGTGGTTGGATACGGTTTTTTGCGACTTTCTCGCATTGCCATTGGTGGATTATCGCTAGTTGAGACTGGCTAGACATCCGGTTGGCCTTAAACAGGAAAATAATGTGCAAAAGATTATAGCAAATTCGTGAAGCATCCTTATTTTGTCCCTCCCCTGTTTTTTTTAGACCTAAAACTTAGTTTACTGTGGTGGAGAAAACAGGGACTTCTGTGGATGTTCGCTGCCCTATAGTGTCATGTTGGATAAGTGCAACAGGACGGCTGAACTAAACCTAAATCAAGTCACACACTGTGTCCCAATCGACAACAGGCAGAATTTCAAGGCAATATGTCAGAATTGGCGTGTTTTAATCCCAATTAAACTGCTGACTAAGGTGTCGTTATTTTATTAATTTTGAAGGCCTCGTCGATGTATCCTTCACCGGAGAGGCTATCCCATAACACCTTGCGACAAGTAGCGGAAATAATAAAACAAAATGTCTGAATTAATGGCGGACAAAGTCCCCGGTTGGGAGAAAATGTTCCAGAGGAATAGCGAATAACTTTGTGAAATGTATTATATATATATATATATACTACCTATTGTGAAGACCCAGACATTTTTTAACCCTGAATTGAGGAACTTGCTGGTCAGCTAATGACAAATGTAGCAAATCTATAAAAAATAATTCAGAGACTAAAGATGGCAACTAATGTGTTCATTTCACACCTCTTCATCACATGTGATTTAAAAACGTTGGAAATGCAGCTAACCAGCTGTACTCTGTTCAATCTAGGCATGTTAGCTAGCCAAGTTATTTGTACATTATTACATGATCAGTCAATACAGATGGTGATATAGTTGTTTCATCTTACCGCCCAAAGGCATTGCATGCAGCCGTCTATATTCCTATTCCCCGTGGACCGGTTCGTACGTGAAAACATTCTGCTGCAAGGCGTCGGTTTTCTACAGAACTCGATTTTATATCGAAGGCGGATAAAAACGGAAAGATATGCCTACTTTATGAAACACCGTTTTCCACCACCACGAGTGTATAGCTGATTGCATACAATGACTACAACTTGATCAAGCCTATGAATATGCAAAACTGTTTACAAAACCATTGCACATTAATAAAGGTAGTTGGAGGTTCTCAGCAACTTGAACCAACACTGACATTTGAGCAGTGAGGTTAATTCCCCCCTTTATGTTTCTGTTCTCCTCAGGTTGAAGCACATCCCTCCCCATCACCCAGACATATGTAAAGAAGTTGGGAACCTCCGGTCCAACAGGAACATCACCCTCTCCCAGGAGTTAGTTAGGAGTTTAATCAGCAGCATCACTGTGGTTAGATGGACGTAGATCCACACATTGTTCTCTATCATGCAGAATTGTCCGCTCATTATGACTTATAAAGCTCATTGTAAAATACAGATGTGGGTGATTTCTGTCCCAGGGTACTGCACTGTGTACACGTTTTCTTTCCTGCCAGCCCAGCACAAACACCTTGTTCAACTATTCATGGTCCTCAATGTAGATCACAATTAGTTGAATGAGGTCAGAAAGGGTCTGGAACAAAGAATACGTAACTGTCATGAGCCTTCATGTACCCAACAAGCTTTCGAGTGTTGGAGGTTCATCTCCTTGATGTCCCTCACTTGGGGATGACTTATTTTCTACAATGGACTGTGTTCCAAGGGTTCATGCACAGATACAGGAAACCAATAAGAGTTTATATTATTAAAAATGACCGGTGCTGATGTCTCCCCACGGTTCTGGTTTGGAGGCTTGGACAGGATGCAGTTCATCTGTCTAATCCCCTGCAAGGAGAAACACAATAATTGTGGTATCCTGGGAGGTCTACCCCGGGGGTTGGTGATAGAGGGGAGGTACGTGCCGTGACGTTGGCTCCCTCTGCTGGGAGTACCCGGAATGGAGACGCTGATGGCAGCAATTAGGGGAGAGTACCAACCAGCCGTGCAGGCCGCCTAAATGGACCGCTGCGGGGGAGGAAAAGAGAGGAGGGCGAGAAGCTCCCGGGGTACGGAACCGAATACGAGGAGGCGGCCCTGAAGAAGGATCGAGACAACCCTAAGTTATTTTGTTATGTTTATTTTATGATGTCAAGTAAAGGTGTTTTCTGATAGGGAGATTCTGTCTCTGTGCACACAAACACAACACGGTTTTACCACATAATGTATTCATTTAATATATATTCCTGTTTGATATGCATGCATATAATTAATTTGGACATGTTCTCCTTTATAATATGCCAGGGTTTGTTTCGTATCCAACACATTTAGCTTACATTGTGATGAAGCAGTGATGTAGGACTCCAGTTCCGTCTCCAGACCACATAATGAGTGTCTTGGTGTCGGATACATTTGCTTCCATCTGTCCAAGAGTGTTTCTCATCCATTCTCATCTATTTCTACTCATTCGTGATGTTGGAATATTTTGGGAGGTGATGATCTACAGTCGACTCCTGATAAGTGCACTTTGTATAAGTGAAAACCTAGAAAAATGTGTTTTTCTAGTCACAATTCAATAACATTCTCCTGATAACTGCATTTCCTTGTTTAGTGCAAGCCAGTGTTGTAGTACTCGGAGTCCAGTATCGAGACCACAATTTGAGTGTCTCGGTCTTGACTCGGCGTCGGACATTGAGGACTCATAATTTTAAAACTCCTAATTATCATCTTCCGTTCTGTCAGCGCATAAAACCGCTTTGTCAAATATAGACACTCCTTTTTGAAACACATCTTAAGTCTGGATTGTGAAATTGTGACTTTTTGTGTGAGTTAAACGTATGAACTTTAAAAAGAGTTTTAATGTCTGACTGATGTTTCTGCAGCTTGAAGATATAAATGCCCAACGTGACATGGAGGTAGATTATAAAGGTGTAAGAGTCAACGTGACATGGAGGTAGATTATAAAGGTGTAAGAGTCAACGTGACATGGAGGTAGATTATAAAGGTGTAAGAGTCAACGTGACATGGAGGTAGATTATAAAGGTGTAAGAGTCAACGTGACATGGAGGTAGATTATAAAGGTGTAAGAGTCAACGTGACATGGAGGTAGATTATAAAGGTGTAAGAGTCAACGTGACATGGAGGTAGATTATAAAGGTGTAAGAGTCAACGTGACATGGAGGTAGATTATAAAGGTGTAAGAGTCAACGTGACATGGAGGTAGATTATAAAGGTGTAAGAGTCAACGTGACATGGAGGTAGATTATAAAGGTGTAAGAGTTGACCACCAGGCTGCGGATGCAGACTACAATAAAACAACATGGATATGGACAGAGGTCACCTTTTCCCATGTTAGTACATGATGATGATACCAAGAAGTCCACGTTCACCCTGACAAACGCCGGTCCCCACAGGAAAGATCCTTCAACCGAGGCAGATGGTGTAAAATGGAGAGTCAGAGAAGCTCTTGTGAAGAACTGTAAGGATGCTAACGACCAGACAACAGTCTATGGTGACTGGAGCAGTTCTCAACAACATCAACAACGATCTGAACAACAGAGTCCCAGATCTCCTGTGGACAGCCTGAATAACATGCTGAACCATCATTATGGTGGGGGTGTCCAGTCCACCCCTACCACTACCACTACCCCCTACTCCCTACCACTACCCCCTAACCCTACCACTAACCCCTAACCCTACCACTAACCCCTACTCCCTACCACTAACCCCTACCACTAACCCCTAACCCTACCACTAACCCATAACCCTACCACTAACCCCTAACCCTACCACTACCCCCTAACCCTACCACTAACCCCTAACCCTACCACTAACCCCTAACCCTACCACTAACCCCTAACCCTACCACTAACCCCTAACCCTACCACTAACCCTACCACTAACCCCTAACCCTACCACTACCCCCTAATCCTACCACTAACCCCTAACCCTACCACTAACCCCTAACCCTACCACCAACCCCTACTCCCTACCACTACCCCCTACTCCCTACCACTAACCCCTAACCCTACCACTAACCCCTAACCCTACCACTACCCCCTAACCCTACCACTAACCCCTAACCCTACCACTACCCCCTAACCCTACCACTAACCCCTACTCCCTACCACTAACCCCTAACCCTACCACTAACCCCTAACCCCTAGTACCCTACCACTAACCCCTATAACCCCTAGTACCCTACCACTAACCCCAGTACCCTACCACTAACCCCTATAACCCTAGTACCCTACCACTAACCCCTATAACCCTAGTACCCTACCACTAACCCCTATAACCCTAGTACCCTACCACTAACCCCTACCCTACCACTAACCCCTAACCCTACCACTAACCCCTACTCCCTACCACTACCCCCTACTCCCTACCACTAACCCCTAACCCTACCACTAACCCCTAACCCTACCACTAACCCCTAACCCTACCACTACCCCCTAACCCTACCACTACCCCCTAACCCTACCACTACCCCCTAACCCTACCACTAACCCCTAACCCTACCACTAACCGCTAACCCTACCACTACCCCCTACTCCCTAACCCTACCACTAACCCTACCACTAACCCCTAACCCTACAACTACCCCCTAACCCTACCACTACCCTTAACCCTACCACTACCCCTAACCCTACCACTACCCCTAACCCTACCACTACCCCTAACCCTACCACTACCCCTAACCCTACCACTACCCTTAACCCTACCACTACCCCTAACCCTACCACTACCCCCTACTCCCTACCACTAGCCCCTAACCCTACCACTACCCCCTAACCCTAACCCTACCACTACCCCCTACTCCCTACCACTACCCCCTAACCCTACCACTAACCCCTACTCCCTACCACTACCCCCTAACCCTACCACTAACCCCTAACCCTACCACTACCCCCTAACCCCTACCACTACCCCCTACTCCCTACCACTAACCCCTAACCCTACCACTAACCCCTAACCCTACCACTAACCCCTAACCCTACCACTAACCCCTAACCCTACCACTACCCCCTAACCCCTACCACTACCCCCTAACCCTACCACTACCCCCTAACCCTACCACTAACCCCTAACCCTACCACTACCCCCTAACCCTACCACTACCCCCTAACCCTACCCCTTAACCCTACCACTAACCCCTAACCCTACCACTAACCCCTAACCCTACCACTACCCCCTAACCCTACCCCCTAACCCTACCACTAACCCCTAACCCTACCACTAACCCCTACTCCCTACCACTACCCCCTAACCCTACCACTACCCCCTAACCCCTAACCCTACCACTAACCCCTACTCCCTACCACTAACCCCTAACCCTACCACTAACCCCTAACCCTACCACTAACCACTAACCCTACCACTACCCCCTAACCCTACCACTACCCCCTAACCCTACCACTACCCCCTAACCCTACCACTACCCCCTAACCCTACCACTACCCCCTACTCCCTACCACTACCCCCTAACCCTACCACTAACCCCTAACCCTACCACTACCCCCTAACCCTACCACTACCCCCTAACCCTACCACTACCCCCTAACCCTACCACTACCCCCTACTCCCTACCACTACCCCCTAACCCTACCACTAACCCCTAACCCTACCACTACCCCCTAACCCTACCACTAACCCCTAACCCTACCACTACCCCCTACCACTACCCCCTAACCCTACCACTAACCCCTAACCCTACCACTACCCCATAACCCTACCACTAACCCCTAACCCTACCACTAACCCCTACTCCCTACCACTACCCCCTACTCCCTACCACTAACCCCTAACCCCTAACCCTACCACTACCCCCTAACCCTACCACTAACCCCTAACCCTACCACTAACCCCTACTCCCTACCACTAACCCCTACTCCCTACCACTAACCCCTAACCCTACCACTAACCCCTAACCCTACCACTACCCCATAACCCTACCACTAACCCCTAACCCTACCACTACCCCCTACCCCTACTCCCTACCACTAACCCCTAACCCTACCACTACCCCCTAACCCTACCACTACCCCCTACTCCCTACCACTAACCCCTAACCCTACCACTAACCCCTAACCCTACCACTAACCCCTAACCCTACCACTACCCCATAACCCTACCACTAACCCCTAACCCTACCACTAACCCCTAACCCTACCACTAACCCCTACTCCCTACCACTAACCCCTACTCCCTACCACTAACCCCTAACCCTACCACTACCCCCTAACCCTACCACTAACCCCTAACCCTACCACTACCCCCTAACCCTACCACTACCCCCTAACCCTACCACTACCCCCTAACCCTACCACTAACCCCTAACCCTACCACTAACCCCTAACCCTACCACTACCCCCTACTCTCTACCACTAACCCCTAACCCTACCACTAACCCCTAACCCTACCGCTAACCCCTAACCCTACCACTAACCCCTAACCCTACCACTAACCCCTAACCCTACCACTACCCCCTAACCCTACCACTAACCCCTAACCCTACCACTACTCCCTACCCCTACCCCCTAACCCTACCACTAACCCCTAACCCTACCACTACCCCCTAACCCTACCACTAACCCCTAACCCTACCACTACCCCCTAACCCTACCACTAACCCCTACTCCCTACCACTAACCCCTAACCCTACCCCTACTCCCTACCCCTACCCCCTAACCCTACCACTAACCCCTAACCCCTAACCCTACCACTAACCCCTAACCCTACCACTAACCCCTAACCCTACCACTACCCCCTAACCCTACCACTAACCCTACCACTACCCCCTAACCCTACCACTAACCCCTAACCCTACCCCTACCCCCTACTCCCTACCACTACCCCCTACTCCCTACCACTACCCCCTAACCCTACCCCTACCCCCTAACCCTACCCCTACTCCCTACCCCCTAACCCTACCCCTACCCCCTAACCCTACCACTAACCCATAACCCCCCAGATCAGTGTCCAAAAGGGGATATTCCGAGAGCGCTTCTCCTCAAGGATCGGGATGTACGTGATCATTGTGTTTATGATGATGACTGTGTCTCTGTTGGGGTCAAAGGTTATTACCTACCTGTTGTATTTGTTTCTGTGCTGGTGATGATGATGTAGTGACATAACCACCAGGAACCTGTGACATCATCAGGTCAAGCAGGTAATAATGGACCTGGTTTAGTCTGACCTGAGTTTCACGCTGTGATCAACATTCACTATTAATGACAATACTTTCTGAACTATTAGCACAGTAGACTACTGACCTGACCTGCTTTAGTAGACTACTGACCTGACCTGCTTTAGTAGACTACTGTACTGACCTGCTTCAGTAGACTACTGACCTGACCTGCTTTAGTAGACTACTGACCTGCTTTAATAGACTACTGACCTGACCTGCTTTAGTAGACTACTGTACTGACCTGCTTCAGTAGACTACTGACCTGACCTGCTTTAGTAGACTACTGACCTGACCTGCTTTAGAAGACTACTGACCTGACCTGCTTTAGTAGACTACTGACCTGACCTGCTGTAGTAGACTACTGACCTGACCTGCTTTAGTAGACTACTGACCTGCTTTAGTAGACTACTGACCTGACCTGCTTTAGTAGACTACTGACCTGCTTTAGTAGACTACTGACCTGACCTGCTTTAGAAGACTACTGACCTGACCTGCTTTAGTAGACTACTGACCTGACCTGCTTTAGAAGACTACTGACCTGACCTGCTTTAGTAGACTACTGACCTGACCTGCTGTAGTAGACTACTGACCTGACCTGCTTTAGTAGACTACTGACCTGCTTTAGTAGACTACTGACCTGACCTGCTTTAGTAGACTACTGACCTGCTTTAGTAGACTACTGACCTGACCTGCTTTAGTAGACTACTGACCTGACCTGCTGTAGTAGACTACTGACCTGCTTTAGTAGACTACTGACCTGACCTGCTGTAGTAGACAGCTGTATTAGTTGTAAACAAACATTGTATACCCTCAAAACATGGTTAAAACTATAATTTTGATATCATGGATTGTCAGTCATTGCATCAGAAGCTCTGTCTATGAATTTGAGAGTGATTACATTTCTCCAGCCCTTTTCCCTCAGCTGTTAACCCAAACAGTGACGGGGTGAGACAATGTGTTATTGTTTGAGCTGCATGTTGCCCCTGTATACTGTAGGTAGTCTAGAGGTTAGAACGTTGTGACAGTAACTGATAGGTTGCTTGTTCTAGTCCCCGAGAAGGCAAGGTGGAAACATCTGCCGTTCTGCCCTTGAGCAAGGCATTTAACCCCCAACAACAGTTACTGTTCCCTGGGTGCCGTGGATGTTGATTAAGGCCGTCCCCCCACCTCTAGGATTCAGAGGGCTTGGGTTAGATGTGGAAAACACATTTGGGATGAATTCCTTCAACTGACTAGGTTTCCCTTATTTCCCTTATCGGTATGTCAGGTTCTGTTTGTTTTATCACTGTAACTATATTTTCTAAATGTGATCAATCTTCTTCTTGGAAGGAATAAAATATCTGTAATAAAGCATTTGAAAGTCTGTTTTTTTGTACGTATGGCTTGTAAATTTAGCCAAGTGATTCCCATATGAGACAATTCAACATTCGAGAAATGTATTTTAGCTAAAAATAGTGATTATTGAAAGCTCTCTTTTAGTTGTCAGTTATTCCAAAGATGGTTTAGTATTGTTTTGCACGGTGTTTATTCTATACAAGAGCAAGGTAATGTTGATTAGTTAGTCTTTACTTCAGCATAACTCTGTAGTACGCATACAGCTCCATTCAGCGCATAGTAAGTCATGCCTAACTTGGCTCACTAGTACTATATAGTATCACACTCAGATACACAGAACAGCAGCGCCATCTAGTGGCGACATCTCGCAACAAGTATAAAGATGTATAGAAACTGTCCAATAGAAATCCCCGATCACACTTCTAGGCGATGTCATGGCAACGTTGGCTAGCTAAGTTAATGCGCAGAAAACAACATTGATTCAAACAGTTTGAGCCCTGTGGGGCATGTGAAGGCTATCAAATCAAAGGCAAAGCCACAAATTAAATGTATTTACCTTTATTTAATAAAAATAATTAAAGAGCAGCAGTAAATAACAAGAGCAGCATAGAAGGGGGACAATGCAAATAGTCTGGGTAGCTATTTGACTAGATGTTCAGGAGTCTTATGGCTTGGGGGTAGAAGCTGTTAAGAAGCCTCTTGGACCTAAACTTGGTGCTCCGGTACCGCTTGCCATGTGGTAGCAGAACGAACAGTCTATGACTGGGGTGGCTGGAGTCTTTGACAATTTGTAGGGCCTTCCTCTGACACTGTCTGGCATAGAGGTCCTGGACGGCAGGAAACCTGGACCGTACGCACAACCCTCTGTTGTGCCTTGCGGTCGGAGGCCAAGCAGTTGCCATACCAGGCAGTGATGCAACCCGTCAGGATGCTCTCGATGGTGCAGCTGTAGAACATTTTGAGGATCTGAGGACCCACGCCAAATCTTTTCAGTCTCCTGAGGGGGAATAGGCTTTGTCTTGCCCTCTTCACGACTGTCTTGGTGTGTTTTGGACCATGATAGTTTGTTGGTGATGTGAACATCAAGGAACTTGAAGCTCTCAACCTGCTCCACTACAGCCCTGTCGATGAGAATGGGGGCGTGCTCGGTGCTCCTTTTCCTATAGTCCACAATCATCTCCTTTGTCTGGATCATGTTGGGGGAGAGGTTATTATCCTGGCACCACCCGGCCAGGTCTCTGACCTCCTCCCTATAGGCTGTCTCATCGTTGTCGGTGATCAGGCCTACCACTGTTGTGTCGTCTGCAAACGTAATGATGGGGTTGGAGTTGTGCCTGGCCGTGCAGTCATGAGTGAACAGGAGGTGACTGAGCACACACCCCTGAGGCGCCCCGTGTTGAGGATCAGCGTGGCGGATGTGTTGTTACCTACCCTTACCACCTGGGGGCAGCCCGTCAGGAAGTCCAGGATCCAGTTGCGGTGGGAGGTGTTTAGTCCCAGGGTCCTAAGCTTATTGATGATCTTTGAGGGCCCTATGGAGTTGAACGCCGAGCTGTAGTCAACAAACAGCATTATCACACAGCTGTTCATTTTGTCCAGGTGGGAAATGGCATAAATAATACAATGGTCATAAAGTGTACAACACAAGCAGAGAAGAAGTCTAAGAACATTGGAATCATTGTGAATGCAGCTGAACGTTTTTGGGGGTCTTCCTGATTTCCTCGGTGCAAGAAATCCTGTCGGTGAATGTAGCCCCATCACAGGCCCCTGAGCCGGTGTAGGGATGTATTTTGGACTGGACTGTGATTGAAGACGTATGATGGTTTTTTTAGTTGACGTGTTTTATTTTGTATGATATCGTTTTACCTCTTATCCGGAATATTTTGTTTACGTTTCTTTTTTAATACCTCGTCCAGCTGGTGGCGGTAATGCACCTTAACATTGGATGTCAACCGCCGTTAAACTCCATCGAAGAAGAAGACACTTTCCCCTCATCGGATCATTGTTTAAATCACAAGGAGAGTTACAGAGTAAGTATCTTTTATAAGGTTGAATGAAATGGATTGTAATCTTATTGCTACATCTGTGAAGTTGTAAGAAGAATGGAAAAGTGAATTGAAAACATTATACAGTTCTATCTCTGCAGTCATCTACCTATGATACCCGTAGCATTGGTTTGGTATCGGTAACTACCGGTACAATCAGCGGCCACTTGTCTGCATTTTCAATACTATTTTTACAATCGTAGCTATTTTAATGCTACGCTTAGATTCGTGCTTTGTTGTAAGTTGTAAGACGTCTTTGAAGTTGTGAAATAGTGTTTACGTGATGCAGGCTACAGTACAGTAACTTTAGCATGCTACTGTACAGTAGTTTATTTTCGGTTCCAGTGTATAACAGTTTTATTCAACATGTATCAGTCATGGATTAGCTAATACATGTATTATGTTATCTAGTTTAATGGTGTGATAATCGGGATATTTGCCTTACAATTCAATCTACACATGAATATGGTTCTGCAATGTATTGCAATGTTAGGTAGGCTACTCAATTCCCTTGGCATTCTGTAAGCATGAATACTTTACAATAATGGAAGATATGCATTGTGTTAATCTTACTATTTGTCCATGTATTGAATGATACACAGCTTTCCATAAATGCAGTGTGGACTTTTTACAGATGAAACCCCTTCCATTATGACACTCCCTTCCTGTATCTGTCATAAAGGCCTATGCATTCTTTGTCCTTTAGTTACACAACTAAATCTAGTATCTGTCACGTACCTTTCATGCTGTAGATCTGCTCTCATGGTGCTGAGAATGCTTAGTACTGTATCTGTCACTTATGTATTCTCTGTATGTATTAGGTATGAACCCTTGGACATACAGGTACCTCCAGCGCTCCCTCCTGCCTCACGTTCGGCCCCTGTCCCTGGTGATCTACCCCAGGCCCCCTTGTATCCACCCCAGGCTTCTGAACTTGCCCCCGTGGGGTGAAGACCAGAAGAGGGTGATGTCCTTCCTGCCTCTCTCTCTCTCTCCCTTAAATGCAGCTGGTGATTCCAGAGAGCCGGCGGGCATCTCTCAACAAGAAGCAGCAGTGGATTGACCAGACGCTGTTTACCAGGAGCCTCCTACAGAGCTCACAGTTCATCGCTGTCCTTTCCCTGGTGGGGTGAAGACCAGAAGAGGGTGATGTCCTTCCTGTCTCCAAGGCTTGCCTCAGAATGTGCTGGGGTGAGTTTTTCTATAATAAATGAGCAGCTTAGAAATGGTCATTTAATATTTTCTTCTCTCATGATCTATCAATACCTCAGGATGCCACTGGGTAAACATTATCTAACTGATTAACTTTTCTGTGATGATATGTGGAAGAAGATGTGTCTGAAGTAATCAGAGGAACTGGCCTAGAGTTAGTCCTGTCTGGTATAATAGTGGTCAAGACTGGACAAGGAGGGTTGGATAAACTCCTCTGTATGAAGATGAGTCCTGTCTGGTATAATTAGTGGTCAAGACTGGACAAGGAGGGTTGGATAAACTCCTCTGTATGAAGATGAGTCCTGTCTGGTGTAATTAGTGGTCAAGACAGGAAAAGGAGGGTTGGATAAACTCCTCTGTATGTGGAACAGGTGTGACTATTTATCATGTGTAACAATCAAACCTCCCTATTGGCTGTGTGTTCCACATTCTAAAGTAGAACCATCATTTTACTTGCTGAAATATTGTCCAGAAATGACCTCATTGGACAGAAAGGGGAACTCCTCCCCACACGCATGTTGAACAAATATAATGTTTCCCTGAAACAAAGGATTCCTGTAGTTTCATGAAATATGAAACTGATTCATAGTATATCATATGTCATACAAGCCAACATTCAAGGCAACACTACATGTAAACAGTTAGCAAATAAACGTCCACACCTTTAAATCACAACTACAAAGGTCATTTTACATGAAGTAAATAGTAATTAAGTAAAATTGTGTGACCTGCTTCAGCTGTTTAACATTTTTATGGTGATTGAAGAAGTTAGAAATGTTTTACTGAAGTGAAGCAGTCATTTTAAATATTATCCATGAAGGTAAGGTAGACTGGGGAACAAAGTAACACAGGGTCAGTTGTAACAGATAAATTAGTCCAATTAGAAACCAGGTAAAAATCTCTTATTCAATGTAATAATGGTTGGTTAGTGTCTCTACATGACCAAGAGGTTTTGTTTAAATCCATTGATGACTTTTAGTTTTATTGAAGAAGAAAAAGGGTTTTGAGGCCCTGAAGTAAATATACTTGCTGCTTCTCTTTTTGTTAAATTATTGACCTGTGGAACATTCACCTACTGGGTCAATTGTAACATTTAATTCCCACCACTTGGTTGAATTGTAAATGACTGGTACTTCCTAGGAACATACTTAGTGTGTAATGGTAGCTGAGATATGTTGTTTGTATAAAAATATTATTAATCTAACTTAAATAATATTTCCCTAATAAACTAAAGTCTAAAAGTGTTAGTTTGTTCCCCAGTCTCCTCTACTCTTACTGAGAAAAGGCCTCAACTGAAGAATCTACAGCTGCTGAGTCTGAGGTGTTAATCAGTCCAGTGCTGCTCTGACCACAGTGTTGTTAGGAACCACATTTTCTAACTCTACATACACAGCCTTGTGTCAGCTCTTACTGTGACCTACTTTAGTTACTGGAAATAAACTCAGCAGTGGTCAGACCACAGAATATGCTGTTAGGTTCTATTACTAGAGTGAGAACTTGAACCAAACCAAGTTTATTCTTCCCAGAGGGTCAAACCAGCTGCATTAGACACAGACATGGTTTCCCCTGGGGTAGTATACAGTCTTGGCCAAATGTTTTGGGAATGACACAAATATTAATTTCCACAAGGTTTGCTGCTTCAGTGTCTTTAGATATTGTTGTCAGATGTTACTATGGAATAATGAAGTATAATTACAAGCATTTCATTAGTGTCAAAGGCTTTTATTGACAATTACATGAAGTTGATGCAAAGAGTCAATATTTGCAATATTTGACCCTTTTTTTCAAGACCTCTGCAATCTGCCCTGACATGCTGTCAGTTAACTTCTGGGCCATTCTTGGATAATCAATGCTTGGAGTTTGTCAGAATTTGTGGGTTTTTGTTTGTCCACCCGCCTCTTGAGGATTGACCACAAATTCTTAGTGGGATTAAGGTCTGGGGAGTTTCCTGGCCATGGACCCAAAATATCGATGTTTTGTTCCCCGAGCCACTCAGTTATCACTTTTGCCTTATGGCAAGGTGCTCCATCATGCTGGAAAAGGCATTGTTCATCACCAAACTGTTCCTGGATGGTTGGGAGAAGTTGCTATCGGAGGATGTGTTGGTACCATTCTTTATTCATGGCTGTGTTCTTAGGCAAAATTGTGAGTGAGCCCACTCCCTTGGCTGGGAAGCAACCCCACACATGAATGGTCTCAGGATGCTTTACTGTTGGCATGACACAGGACTGATGGTAGCGCTCACCTTGTCTTCTCCGGACAAGCTTTTGTCCGGATGCCCCAAACAATCGGAAAGGGGATTCATCAGAGAAAATGACTTTACCCCAGTCCTCAGCAGTCCAATCCCTGTACCTTTTGCAGAATATCAGTCTGTCCCCGATGTTTTTCCAGGAGAGAAGTGGCTTCTTTGCTGCCCTTCTTGACACCAGGCCATCCTCCAAAAGTCTTCGCTTCACTGCGCGTGCAGATGCACTCACACCTGCCTGCTGCCATTCCTGAGCAAGCTCTGTACTGGTGGTGCCCCGATCCCGCAGCTGAATCAACTTTAGAAGATGGTCCTGGCGCTTGCTGGACTTTCTTGGGCGCCCTGAAGCCTTCTTCACAACAATTGAACCGCTCTCCTTGAAGTTCTTGATGATCCGATAAATGGTTGATTTAGGTGCAATCTTACTGGCAGCAATATCTGTCACGTCCGTCGTCCTCCTCATCTGAGGATGAGTAGTAAGAAGGATCGGAGGACCAATGCGCAGCGTGATATGAATACATGGTTACTTTTATTAACGAATAACACTGAATAACCATACAAAACAATAAACGGACAAGCGAACGAAAACGCAACAGTCCCGTATGGTGACATACACAAAGACACAGAAACAGGAACAATCACCCACAACCCACAATACAAAACAGGCTACCTAAATATGGTTCCCAATCAGAGACAACGACTAACACCTGCCTCTGATTGAGAACCATATCAGGCCAAACACAGAAACAGACAAACTAGACATACAACATAGAATGCCCACTCAGATCACACCATGACCAAACAAAACATAGATACATACAAAGCAAACTATGGTCAGGGCGTGACAATATCCTTGCCCGTGAAGCCCTTTTTGTGCAAAGCAATGATGACGGCACGTGTTTCCTTGCAGGTAACCATGGTTGACAGAGGAAGAACAATGATTCCAAGCACCACCCTCCTTTTGAATCTTCGTCTGTTATTCAAACTCAATCAGCATGACAGAGTGATCTCCAGCCTTGTCCTCGTCAACACTCACACCCATGTTAATGAGAGAATCACTGACATGATGTCAGCTGGTCCTTTTGTGGCAGGGCTGAAATGCAGTGGAAATGTTTTTTGAGGAATCAGTTCGTTTGCATGGCAAAGAGGGACTTTGCAAATAATTGCAATTCATCTGATCACTCTTCATAACATTCTGGAGTATATGCAAATTGCCATCATACAAATTCGCTATTACATGTGCTAATTTTGTTAACATTCTGATAGACACCCAATGGGTTTATACTAAGCTGGTAATACAGTAAATCCCAAGATAGAGAACACTAGTCTGTGTGTGCGCGTGCTGGCCCTCCAGTTGTCAGCATGCCCTGCAGTGCAAAAGGTAATAATGGTAAGAGAGGGATTCTCACCTACTGTACTCCACACACTTCATTGACCCAGGTCCTGGCCATTGTGCCAAAGTGAGTCAAACGGTACCAGGTACTATGGAGAAACCTTGACCTGCAGTTGCCCGTGTGTGTGTTTCCACCAGAGAGAGTGAGTGTGTTTGTGTTCACTGCATTGACTCCTTGCTGCCCTCCTGGGCGAGGTCCTTCCTTAGTTTTGTTCCATTGGAAAACCAACACTCCGTTTGTGGGGGTTGTGCGTGTGTGTGTGTGTGTGTGGTTTTCCATAGAAAAACCAACACTCTTCTCCAATAAAGCTTGTCACTGTTTGAAGTGTTTCCACTGTCATACTAGTGTATGTGTGTGTGGAGTCATGCAGAGGGTCTTTGATGTGCTCTAATTGGCCCAGTGTGTCAGGGCACCACAGCAATAGAACAGAGCCACAGGAAATGCACCATTATCACAGGAATACACTTCCTGTGACCTGCCTTCAGCAGCCAGCCAGGACCATTTCAGCGCACCTTCTGAAACAGGGAAGTAGGCTACTGGGTACTGTTCATTAGGGCATGCTGTAGCAAAACCTTTTTACATAGGTGGCGGGTGGCGCAGTGGTCTAGTGGCCACCAGAGTCTCTGGGTTCGCGCCCAGGCTGGGCTGGGTTCGCGCCCAGGCTCTGTCGCAGCCGGCCGCAACCGGGAGATCCGTGGGGCGACGCACAATTGGCATAGCGTCGTCCGGGTTAGGGAGGGTTTGGCCGGTAGGGAGGGTTTGGCCGGTAGGGATATCCTTGTCTCAGTATGTAAAAAATGTAATAAAATGTATGCACTCTACTGTAAGTCGCTCTGGATAAGAGCGTCTGCTAAATGACTAAAATGTAATATGTAAATGTATACAAGCTGAGGCAGCAGACTTTGTGACAATTAATATTTGTGTCATTCTCAAAACTTTTGGCCACAACTGTATACCCCATTCTGGGTGGAGTCTCCTCCTCATCACTACACATTACATCATTATTTCTAGGCAGGGAGCTGAGTGATATGAGCCTTAAACGGTTCCTCCCCTTATCAGTACTGCCTCATGTGACCATGTTTCCCTGCATTCAGCCCCTCCCAAGCATCATTATGGCTCCCCTCATGCCTCCATTATACCTAATGATTCCTAATAATTACAGCTCAGAAACCAAACCTACACCAACATAAACACCAATAAATGAAACATCCATTATTGCCATCTTCTGGTTTCCATTAAATGTGTTAGAGGCCAAATCAGAGGTGGAAATGTGATTGACATTTGATATCTTCCTCCGTTTCATTCAGTTGGACACATTTTCCTCCGTTTCATTCAGTTGGACACATCTTCCTCCGTTTCATTCAGTTGGACACATCTTCCTCCATTTCATTCAGTTGGACACATCTTCCTCCATTTCATTTAGTTGGACACATCTTCCTCCATTTCATTCCGTTGGACACATCTTCCTCCGTTTCATTCAGTTGGACACATCTTCCTCCATTTCATTTAGTTGGACACATCTTCCTCCATTTCATTCAGTTGGACACATCTTCCTCCGTTTCATTCAGTTGGACACATCTTCCTCCGTTTCATTCCGTTGGACACATTTTCCTCCGTTTCATTCAGTTGGACACCTCTTCCTCCGTTTCATTCAGTTGGACACATCTTCCTCCGTTTCATTCAGTTGGACACATCTTCCTCCGTTTCATTCAGTTGGACACATCTTCCTCCGTTTCATTCAGTTGGACACATCTTCCTCCATTATATTCAGTTGGACACATCTTCCTCCGTTTCATTCAGTTGGACACATCTTCCTCCGTTTCATTCAGTTGTAATCATATCTGTAATGTATGTGAGGCCTTTGAGACTTCATACTAAATACGTTGACTTGCTGGTCAAGGGAAATGCAAGTTTACTTAATTGAGTTGCTGAGTCAGAGACGCTAAGCCTTGTGGGATATTAATGAATGTGATCTCAGCAACCGTAATTCCAGAACAGTCCCACTGTTGTAATTGTGTGATGTGTATCTTCTGACAGACTCTATGCTGAGTAAAGTCATGTTTTTATCCTAAAACGTTGTTCTACCAGAACCAAAGTGTGGATGCAGTCACTATTTAGAGCAGTCTAATCTCATTAACCCAGAACTATAGTCTTGTGTGATTAAGTTCTGGGTCCATACGTGTTAGAAACTACAGTAGGTGAGTCACATGTTATTTGTTACAGCAGTTTCCATGGAAACGTACAGAGGAGTTTATGCAAATCAACCCTTTCTGTCTTGACATCTGAAGGAGGAGTCTCTGAAAACCTATTTAAAGCAGTCTGTCCTGACTCAGCTCAACAGTCTCCAGTCTACCAGCTGGTCTCTGTTATAACTATTTAAATCAGTCTGTCCTGACTCAGCTCAGCAATCTACAGTCTACCAACTGGTCTCTGAAAACATACTGGTCTCTGTAACTTCATCTTTGTCTCTGTGGAGTACAGTCTTCAGGTGATGATGGGGGTATTGAATCATCTCTCTACTCTCCTCCTTCTCTCTCTCCTTCCTCCTGCTCTCTCTCATGTAGTGGAGAAGTTCAGTGACGTTCCACAGTGCAAGGAGTTCTTGCAGGTAGGACTAATGTTTTGTCATATAACATAACATGTGTATTTGTTTACTGGTATAAATCACAGACAGTTATGTTACCTAGTCAGTCCTGGATGATAGAGCCCCAGGTAGGACTAATGTTTGTCATATAACATAACATGTGTATTTGTTTACTGGTATATATCACAGACAGTTATGTTACCTAGTCAGTCCTGGATGATGGAGCCCCAGGTAGTTCTAATCTCTATTCATTCAACATGTGTATTTATTTACTGCTATAGACATACAGTACCTTTGGTGCAAACACTTTGAGCTTAAGTCTGGATTATTAATGTATAAACTTGTTTAAAAAAAAAACTTGTTAAAGAGTTTTAATGTATAAACTAGTTAAAGAGTTGTAATGTCTAAACTAGTTAAAGAGTTGTAATGTCTAAACTAGTTAAAGAGTTGTAATGTCTAAACTAGTTAAAGAGTTGTAATGTCTAAACTAGTTAAAGAGTTGTAATGTCTGAACTAGTTAAAGAGTTGTAATGTCTAAACTAGTTAAAGAGTTGTAATGTCTGAACTAGTTAAAGAGTTGTAATGTCTAAACTTGTTAAAGAGTTGTAATGTCTAAACTAGTTAAAGAGTTGTAATGTCTAAACTAGTTAAAGAGTTGTAATGTCTAAACTAGTTAAAGAGTTGTAATGTCTAAACTAGTTAAAGAGTTGTAATGTCTAAACTAGTTAAAGAGTTGTAATGTCTAAACTTGTTAAAAAGTTTTAATGTCTGAACTTGTTAAAGAGTTGTAATGTCTAAACGAGTTAAAGAGTTGTAATGTCTAAACTAGTTAAAGAGTTGTAATGTCTAAACTAGTTAGAGTTGTAATGTCTAAACTAGTTAAAGAGTTGTAATGTCTAAACTAGTTAAAGAGTTGTAATGTCTAAACAAGTTAAAGAGTTTTAATGTCTAAACTAGTTAGAGTTTTAATGTCTAAACTAGTTAAAGAGTTGTAATGTCTAAACTTGTTAAAGAGTTGTAATGTCTAAACTAGTTAAAGAGTTGTCATGTCTGAACTAGTTAAAGAGTTTTAATGTCTAAACTAGTTAAAGAGTTTTAATGTCTAAACTAGTTAAAGAGTTGTAATGTCTGACTGATGTTTCTGCAGCTTGAATATAAAAGAGATGAAACCCAACATGAGGTGAAGGTGCTTAATAATAATATAGATATAGGAGTCAACCATCAGGCTACATAAATAACGACCTGGGTCTGGACAGAGGCCACCTTTTCCCATGTTCGTATGCACCTGACGATGATACAATGAGGTCCACTTTCACCCTGACAAACGCCGTTCCCCAGGCAAGTTCTTTCAACGGGGGCAGCTGGAGTACAATGGATTGTGACCCCCCGCCCCCCCCCCCCCCCCAATAAAATAGAGGTTACTGTACAGAAAACTTGTTAATGAATATATGACTGTTGTTTCCTTCAGCTCGACAACAACAACAACCATGAAATGCAGGTGGATCATCCATACCAGGCTGGGAACTCCGACTATAATAACTCAATACCAAGTAAAGGGGTGAACAGAAGTCACCTCTTCCCAAGTTCACATGCTCATGACCTTGATACTCAGAAGTCCACCTTTACCCTGACCAACATCGTTCCCCAGGTGGTGTCCTTCAACGATGGCAGCTGGAAGACAATGGAGAGAAATGTCAGAGAAGCTCTTATGAAGGACTGTATTAATAACAACGGGAATATAGAAGCCTATGTGGTGACTGGAGCAGTTCCCAACAACAACAACAACAACAACAACAACAAACTGAACCACAGAGTGAACATCACAGATCTCCTGTGGACAACCTTCTGCTGTGAATACAACCTGGGAGAGAACCAAAAGGAGGACCAGAAGAAAACATTGCCATCAAAAACCTTGGCAGAACTGTTTGACAAGCTGAACCAGGGTTATGATGATGGTGTCCAGCTGTTCCCAGATCAGACCTCAAAAACCTTGGCAGAACTGTTTGACAAACTGAACAAGCAGTATGGTGATGGTGTCCAGGTGATCCCAGATCAGACCTCAAATACCTTGGCAGGGTTGTATGACATGCTGAACGAGCGTTATGGTGGTGGTGTCCAGCTGTTCCCAGATCAGTGTCTAAATGTTGATACTCCGAGAGCGCTTCCCCTCAAGGTTGGGGGGGATGAACATGATCATTGTGTCTATGATGATGACTGTGTCTGTTCCTCTGTGGGGGTCAAAGGTTATTACCTACCTGTTGTATTTGTTTCTGTGCTGGTGATGATGATGTAGTGACATAACCACCAGGAACCTGTGACATCATCAGGTCAAGCAGGTAATAATGGACCTGGTTTAGTCTGACCTGAGATTCACGCTGTGATCAACATTCACTATTAATGACAATACTTTCTGAACTATTAGCACAGTAGACTACTGACCTGACCTGCTTTAGTAGACTACTGACCTGACCTGCTTTAGTAGACTACTGACCTGACCTGCTTTAGTAGACTACTGACCTGACCTGCTTTAGTAGACTACTGACCTGACCTGCTTTAGTAGACTACTGACCTGACCTGCTTTAGTAGACTACTGACCTGACCTGCTTTAGTAGACTACTGACCTGACCTGCTTTAGTAGACTACTGACCTGCTTTAGTAGACAACTGACCTGACCTGCTTTAGTAGACTACTGACCTGCTTTAGTAGACTACTGACCTGCTTTAGTAGACTACTGACCTGACCTGCTCTAGTAGACTACTGACCTGACCTGCTTTAGTAGACTACTGACCTGACCTGCTTTAGTAAACTACTGACCTGACCTGACCTGCTTTAGTAGACTACTGACCTGACCTGCTCTAGTAGACTACTGACCTGACCTGCTTTAGTAGACTACTGACCTGACCTGCTTTAGTAGACTACTGACCTGACCTGCTCTAGTAGACTACTGACCTGACCTGCTGTAGTAGACTACTGACCTGACCTGCTTTAGTAGACTACTGACCTGACCTGCTTCAGTAGACTACTGACCTGACCTGCTTTAGTAGACTACTGACCTGACCTGCTTTAGTAGACTACTGACCTGACCTGCTTTAGTAGACTACTGACCTGACCTGCTTTAGTAGACTACTGACCTGACCTGCTTTAGTAGACTACTGACCTGACCTGCTTTAGTAGACTACTGACCTGCTTTAGTAGACTACTGACCTGCTTTAGTAGACTACTGACCTGACCTGCTTTAGTAGACTACTGACCTGACCTGCTTTAGTAGACTACTGACCTGACCTGCTTTAGTAGACTACTGACCTGACCTGCTTTAGTAGACTACTGACCTGCTTTAGTAGACTACTGACCTGCTTTAGTAGACTACTGACCTGACCTGCTTTAGTAGACTACTAACCTTACCTGCTTTAGTAGACTACTGACCTGACCTGCTTTAGTAGACTACTGACCTGACCTGCTTTAGTAGACTACTGACCTGACCTGCTGTAGTAGACAACTGACCTGACCTGCTGTAGTAGACTACTGACCTGACCTGCTTTAGTAGACTACTGACCTGACCTGCTGTAGTAGACTACTGACCTGACCTGCTTTAGTAGACTACTGACCTGCTGTAGTAGACTACTGACCTGACCTGCTTTAGTAGACTACTGACCTGCTTTAGTAGACTACTGACCTGCTGTAGTAGACTACTGACCTGACCTGCTTTAGTAGACTACTGACCTGCTTTAGTAGACTACTGACCTGACCTGCTTTAGTAGACTACTGACCAGCTTTAGTAGACTACTGACCTGCTGTAGTAGACTACTGACCTGCTTTAGTAGACTACTGACCTGCTTTAGTAGACTACTGACCTGCTTTAGTAGACTACTGACCTGACCTGCTTTAGTAGACTACTGACCTGACCTGCTTTAGTAGACTACTGACCTGCTTTAGTAGACTACTGACCTGGCCTGCTTTAGTAGACTACTGACCTGCTTTAGTAGACTACTGACCTGCTTCAGTAGATTCACTCTGTATATTGCTTCTACACCTGCATTGCTTGCTGTTTGGGGTTTTAGGCTGGGTTTCTGTACAGCACTTCGAGATATTAGCTGATGTACGAAGGGCTATATAAAATAAACTTGATTTGATTTGATGATTTGATATATTATTTGTAAGTCTTTTTCTCTTGTTAAAGGGTCAATCTGTGATTGTTGTATCCATTTGGACTTTTAAATGAATGATTTGTACCCATTGATTCTTAAAGATATAACCCAGTAGCTGATTTGGTTTTGAGTGTTGAGATTAGATTTGACCTGATCTGAAATTCAAGCTGTGATCGACATCATACGTGATAATTCAATAACATATATCATGTTAATCTCAGGATCAACTTCCTACAAAATGTATTTTGAAACAAATATCTGAAATATTTACTGCT
Source organism: Salvelinus namaycush (assembly GCF_016432855.1). Lineage (NCBI taxonomy): Eukaryota > Metazoa > Chordata > Actinopteri > Salmoniformes > Salmonidae > Salvelinus > Salvelinus namaycush. The sequence goes on along the minus strand of NW_024061108.1, from coordinate 116,601 downwards.
TAACCTAGACTCACTTTGCATATGATTACAATGTTATTATAACATTTATATTTCATCCTTCTTATTAAAAATAAGTAAATAACATTTGAATGTGTTGTGAAAAGAGAATATACCTTCTGCTACCCTGGTAATGAGGATCAGCTCTGTCAGCAGCAGGTAGTGGACATTAACCTGCTACCCTGGTAGTGAGGATCAGCTCTGTCAGCAGCAGGTAGTGGATATTAACATGCTACCCTGGTAGTGAGGATCTGCTCTGTCAGCAGCAGGTAGTGGACATTAACCTGCTACCCTGGTAGTGAGGATCGGCTCTGTCAGCAGCAGGTAGTGGACATTAACCTGCTACCCTGGCAGTGAGGATCGTCTCTGTCAGCAGCAGGTAGTGGACATTAACCTGCTACCCTGGTAGTGAGGATCGTCTCTGTCAGCAGCAGGTAGTGGACATTAACCTGCTACCCTGGTAGTGAGGATCAGCTCTGTCAGCAGCAGGTAGTGGACATTAACCTGCTACCCTGGTAGTGAGGATCAGCTCTGTCAGCAGCAGGTAGTGGACATTAACCTGCTACCCTGGCAGTGAGGATCAGCTCTGTCAGCAGCAGGTAGTGGACATTAACCTGCTACCCTGGTAGTGAGGATCAGCTCTGTCAGCAGCAGGTAGTGGACATTAACCTGCTACCCTGGTAGTGAGGATCAGCTCTGTCAGCAGCAGGTAGTGGACATTAACCAGCTACCCTGGTAGTGAGGACCAGCTCTGTCAGCAGCAGGTAGTGGACATTAACCTGCTACCCTGGTAGTGAGGATCAGCTCTGTCAGCAGCAGGTAGTGGACATTAACCTGCTACCCTGGTAGTGAGGATCAGCTCTGTCAGCAGCAGGTAGTGGACATTAACCTGCTACCCTGGTAGTGAGGATCAGCTCTGTCAGCAGCAGGTAGTGGACATTAACCTGCTACCCTGGTAGTGAGGATCAGCTCTGTCAGCAGCAGGTAGTGGACATTAACCTGCTACCCTGGTAGTGAGGATCAGCTCTGTCAGCAGCAGGTAGTGGACATTAACCTGCTACCCTGGTAGTGAGGATCAGCTCTGTCAGCAGCAGGTAGTGGACATTAACCTGCTACCCTGGTAGTGAGGATCAGCTCTGTCAGCAGCAGGTAGTGGACATTAACCTGCTACCCTGGTAGTGAGGATCAGCTCTGTCAGCAGCAGGTAGTGGACATTAACCTGCTACCCTGGTAGTGAGGATCAGCTCTGTCAGCAGCAGGTAGTGGACATTAACCTGCTACCCTGGTAGTGAGCATCAGCTCTGTCAGCAGCAGGTAGTGGACATTAACCTGCTACCCTGGTAGTGAGGATCAGCTCTGTCAGCAGCAGGTAGTGGACATTAACCTGCTACCCTGGTAGTGAGGATCAGCTCTGTCAGCAGCAGGTAGTGGACATTAACCTGCTACCCTGGTAGTGAGGATCAGCTCTGTCAGCAGCAGGTAGTGGACATTAACCTGCTACCCTGGTAGTGAGGATCAGCTCTGTCAGCAGCAGGTAGTGGACATTAACCTGCTACCCTGGTAGTGAGGATCAGCTCTGTCAGCAGCAGGTAGTGGACATTAACCTGCTACCCTGGTAGTGAGGATCAGCTCTGTCAGCAGCAGGTAGTGGACATTAACCTGCTACCCTGGTAGTGAGCATCAGCTCTGTCAGCAGCAGGTAGTGGACATTAACCTGCTACCCTGGTAGTGAGGATCAGCTCTGTCAGCAGCAGGTAGTGGACATTAACCTGCTACCCTGGTAGTGAGGATCAGCTCTGTCAGCAGCAGGTAGTGGACATTAACCTGCTACCCTGGTAGTGAGGATCAGCTCTGTCAGCAGCAGGTAGTGGACATTAACCTGCTACCCTGGTAGTGAGGATCAGCTCTGTCAGCAGCAGGTAGTGGACATTAACCTGCTACCCTGGTAGTGAGGATCAGCTCTGTCAGCAGCAGGTAGTGGACATTAACCTTCTACCCTGGTAGTGAGGATCAGCTCTGTCAGCAGCAGGTAGTGGACATTAACCTGCTACCCTGGTAGTGAGGATCAGCTCTGTCAGCAGCAGGTAGTGGACATTAACCTGCTACCCTGGTAGTGAGGATCAGCTCTGTCAGCAGCAGGTAGTGGACATTAACCTGCTACCCTGGTAGTGAGGATCAGCTCTGTCTTTATGTCTTCCACTGAAGTGCAGAAACATCTATTTAATTTAGTTGTTGGTGGACAGCAGCTCAACAATTGGGGCTCTTTCTTGTCTTTGGACTTGGAACAAAAGGGGAATATTAAAATGTGTTTTTCCTGGTTCAAGTGAGGTTGAACAGGGATTGAAAATGTGATCATCGTTAGACAATATGAGTCTTGTTCAGTACACAAAGCAGGTCCCTAATCAATTGAACGTAATGATCAGATTTCAAGAATGTTTAGGTTAAAAACCAGCAATGACAAAGCAAGTTAGAATTTTGGCTTCCCATCCGTCTTTATATTTCACTCAATCTTTTCTCTTTCTCGGTTTCACTCAGTCAAATTGGGCTGTTTTTACACAGGCACCCCAATTCTGATATCTTTTGACCAATCACATCAGGTCTTTTCACATCTGCTCTTTTTGAGAGCTGATCTGATTGTTCAAAATACCAAATAGTGTTTTTAAAATATCAGAATTGGTCTGTCTGTGTAAACGCAGCTCTAGTGTCCTTCACACAGCTCACCAGGGGTACGTTCAGTTCGCTGGAACGTTTGCTACGTTGCGGAATGAGTTTTCTCAATGTTTTTGTACTTTCTTGAACAGACTTTGAGATAAATTTGCTCCGTTCGGTGGGTCTGCCTGGTGTGGCTTGAAGCATTGAGGGACGTATTTAAAGGGAGACTGCCTGGTGTGGCTTGAAGCATTGAGGGACGTATTTAAAGGGAGACTGCCTGGTGTGGCTTGAAGCATTGAGGGACGTATTTAAAGGGAGACTGCCTGGTGTGGCTTGAAGCATTGAGGGACGTATTTAAAGGGAGACTGCCTGGTGTGGCTTGAAGCATTGAGGGACGTATTTAAAGGGAGACTGCCTGGTGTGGCTTGAAGCATTGAGGGACGTATTTAAAGGGAGACTGCCTGGTGTGGCTTGAAGCATTGAATAACGTATTTAAAGGGAGTCTGCCTGGTGTGGCTTGAAGCATTGAGGGACGTATTTAAAGGGAGACTGCCTGGTGTGGCTTGAAGCATTGAGGGACGTATTTAAAAGGAGACTGCCTGGTGTGGCTTGAAGCATTGAATAACGTATTTAAAGGGAGTCTGCCTGGTGTGGCTTGAAGCATTGAATAACGTATTTAAAGGGAGTCTGCCTGGTGTGGCTTGAAGCATTGAGGGACGTATTTAAAGGGAGACTGCCTGGTGTGGCTTGAAGCATTGAGGGACGTATTTAAAGGGAGACTGCCTGGTGTGGCTTGAAGCATTGAGGGACGTATTTAAAGGGAGACTGCCTGGTGTGGCTTGAAGCATTGAGGGACGTATTTAAAGGGAGACTGCCTGGTGTGGCTTGAAGCATTGAGGGACGTATTTAAAGGGAGACTGCCTGGTGTGGCTTGAAGCATTGAGGGACGTATTTAAAGGGAGACTGCCTGGTGTGGCTTGAAGCATTGAATAACGTATTTAAAGGGAGTCTGCCTGGTGTGGCTTGAAGCATTGAGGGACGTATTTAAAGGGAGACTGCCTGGTGTGGCTTGAAGCATTGAGGGACGTATTTAAAAGGAGACTGCCTGGTGTGGCTTGAAGCATTGAATAACGTATTTAAAGGGAGTCTGCCTGGTGTGGCTTGAAGCATTGAATAACGTATTTAAAGGGAGTCTGCCTGGTGTGGCTTGATGCATTGAATAACGTATTTAAAGGGAGTCTGCCTGGTGTGGCTTGAAGCATTGAGGGACGTATTTAAAGGGAGACTGCCTGGTGTGGCTTGAAGCATTGAGGGACGTATTTAAAGGGAGACTGCCTGGTGTGGCTTGAAGCATTGAGGGACGTATTTAAAGGGAGACTGCCTGGTGTGGCTTGAAGCATTGAATAACGTATTTAAAGGGAGTCTGCCTGGTGTGGCTTGAAGCATTGAGGGACGTATTTAAAGGGAGACTGCCTGGTGTGGCTTGAAGCATTGAGGGACGTATTTAAAAGGAGACTGCCTGGTGTGGCTTGAAGCATTGAATAACATATTTAAAGGGAGTCTGCCTGGTGTGGCTTGAAGCATTGAATAACGTATTTAAAGGGAGTCTGCCTGGTGTGGCTTGAAGCATTGAGGGACGTATTTAAAGGGAGTCTGCCTGGTGTGGCTGGAAGCATTGAGGGACGTATTTAAAGGGAAACGGTGCATTTTGACCCCACGACCCAACCGCTCCCCGTTTCTTCAGCTGGTTATTCAGTACAGCACCATTTCTATTCAACTGAACGCTCCATTACGTTTTAATGTACTGAACATACTATTTAGTTTAATGTACTGAACATACTATTTAGTTTTAATGTACTGAACATACTATTTAGTTTAATGTACTGAACATACTATTTAGTTTTAATGTACTGAACATACTATTTAGTTTTAATGTACTGAACATACTATTTAGTTTAATGTACTGAACATACTATTTAGTTTAATGTACTGAACGCAGCCCTGCATTGTCTGGAATAATAACCATTCTTAGTATCTGTGTCCCAAATGGCACCCTATTCCTTATGTAGTGCAGGTCCTGGTCTAAAGTAGTGCACTACATAGGGAATAATGGTCAAATATGCCCTGGTCTAAAGTAGTGCACTACATGGGGAATAGGGTTCAAATAGGTCCTGGTCTAAAGTAGTGCACTACATAGGGAATAATGGTCAAATAGGCCCTGGTCTAAAGTAGTGCACTACATAGGGAATAATGGTCAAATAGGTCCTGGTCTAAAGTAGTGCACTACATAGGAAATAATGGTCAAATAGGCCCTGGTCTAAAGTAGTGCACTACATAGGGAATAATGGTCAAATAGGCCCTGGTCTAAAGTAGGGAATAGGGTTCCATATGGGATGAAGCAATACATCACTGACCTGGGAGAAAACATGCCATGTTACCAATCTGTCACCAATCACTTTGCTGATCCATCAGAAACCAATAAATATCTCCAGGTCTGTTGAACAAAGTGATTTTCATTGTAACTGGAGTCATACTGACACACACACACACACACACACACACACACACACTGTCTGCAGTGATTGGCATTATAATGTAATTTATTTATGTATTTATTTTCTGTTGTACAGAGTTGTCTACTGTTGTCTGTCGCCCCCCAGTGGTTCTTTGTTGTAAGAAGTAACTTATTTCCGTCCCAAATGGGACCCTATTGTAGTGCACTATAAAGGGAATAGGGGACCATTAGGGACATATCTAACTGTAATATGTTGTTGCACTACTTCCTAATGATTAGCTCTGGTCCAGGGTGTGACGTGCATCTTGATGGTGCTGAACCGTCTTGATGGATATAACACCCTGGACCAGAGCTACCTAACAATACACAGCTGGATAATAAGTCCTGTTATCTGATATTCTGAATAATGTTGTATTTTATACGTTGTTAAACTGATAAAAAAGGAGAAACCCGCACACTGCTCTTGCTAGTATCACTGCTCTTTATTCAGCTTTCCGTATCGGCCTCAAGGCCTTCGTCAGAGCTTTGTGAGTGTTAGTCGTTTGCACCCTTATGTAGACATTGCATCGAATGGGGTTGGAGTCGAGGGGATATAAACATGTGTTACCAAATATAACAATGTGCATTTCATAAGTTTTCTAATAAAGTGTGTACATAAAACGTATTAAACACGTTCTGCCCCGGACCTGGACGTTCAGCCCCCCCCCCCCCCCCCCCCCCAATGTGTTTGGGTACATGTTTTTCTCAGCTTAACGTCGGAGGAACAGAACATAATAGCAGCCCAATTAATAGTCCTCTGCTACAAATTAAACACAATTTTGAACACATCTGGTTATTAGGGTATATAATCAGTTCAATGTCAGTAAAATAGCCTTGTATTTTCAATCTGATTACATTGATAAAATCACCAGTGGCCTGGTTGTTCTGCCACCCTAGGCGAGAAACTATAATTACATCTTAGACATCCTTATGGATCTAATCTTGGCACTTTCAAAAGTGACCTTTCCACCCAGACAGAGGCTCCACTGACGCAGAAAACTGTAAGCTTCAACCGCTGGCTTCTCGTCCCTTGTAAAACCCAACAACAGAAGTGCTTCACTAAAAGCTGCCTGGGTTTAAACAAATATATTCTCTTTTCAGAAAGAGAAAAGATCAATTAATAGGGACAGAATAGTAGAGTCAGTTTTTTTGTATCTCTTCGAATATTATAAGCTGCAGCTCAGCTTCAGATTGTCATAGAGAGGAATCAATATATCTCCATGTGCATCGGAGTCCCGTCTTTCTCGGCATTTCAGAGCTTGTTTCTACCATAAGACGTCACAGAGTTAAGCATTGTTCTAGAACGCTTGATATCATCTGGATACGTTTTATGTATTTATTTACAAATATTAAGAAAACAATAGATATCATTTTTGCTACGTGATACGTGATACCCTCAGTCAATTCGAGCCCTGGTTTCATACAAACACACCAAGCCCTTCCCAGACACGGAGGTATTTAATCAGAACCAAACACACCAAGCCCTTCCCAGACACGGAGGTATTAAATCAGAACCAAACACACCAAGCCCTTCCCAGACACGGAGGTATTTAATCAGAACCAAACACACCAAGCCCTTCTCAGACACGGAGGTATTTAACCAGAACCAAACACACCAAGCCCTTCTCAGACACGGAGGTATTTAATCAGAACCAAACACACCAAGCCCTTCCCAGACACGGAGGTATTTAATCAGAACCAAACACACCAAGCCCTTCTCAGACACGGAGGTATTTAATCAGAACCAAACACACCAAGCCCTTCCCAGACACGGAGGTATTTAATCAGAACCAAACACACCAAGCCCTTCCCAGACACGGAGGTATTTAATCAGAACCAAACACACCAAGCCCTTCCCAGACACGGAGGTATTTAATCAGAACCAAACACACCAAGCCCTTCCCAGACACGGAGGTATTTAATCAGAACCGAACACACCAAGCCCTTCCCAGACACGGAGGTATTTAATCAGAACCGAACACACCAAGCCCTTCCCAGACACGGAGGTATTTAATCAGAACCGAACACACCAAGCCCTTCCCAGACACGGAGGTATTTAATCAGAACCAAACACACCAAGCCCTTCCCAGACACGGAGGTATTTAATCAGAACCAAACACACCAAGCCCTTCCCAGACACGGAGGTATTTAATCAGAACCAAACACACCAAGCCCTTCCCAGACACGGAGGTATTTAATCAGAACCAAACACACCAAGCCCTTCTCAGACGCGGAGGTATTTAATCAGAACCAAACACACCAAGCCCTTCCCAGACACGGAGGTATTTAATCAGAACCAAACACACCAAGCCCTTCCCAGACACGGAGGTATTTAATCAGAACCAAACACACCAAGCCCTTCCCAGACACGGAGGTATTTAATCAGAACCAAACACACCAAGCCCTTCCCAGACACGGAGGTATTTAATCAGAACCGAATACACCAAGCCCTTCTCAGACACGGAGGTATTTAATCAGAACCAAACACACCAAGCCCTTCTCAGACACGGAGGTATTTAATCAGAACCAAACACACCAAGCCCTTCCCAGACACGGAGGTATTTAATCAGAACCAAACACACCAAGCCCTTCCCAGACACGGAGGTATTTAATCAGAACCGAATACACCAAGCCCTTCTCAGACACGGAGGTATTTAATCAGAACCAAACACACCAAGCCCTTCCCAGACACGGAGGTATTTAATCAGAACCAAACACACCAAGCCCTTCCCAGACACGGAGGTATTTAATCAGAACCAAACACACCAAGCCCTTCACAGACACGGAGGTATTTAATCAGAACCAAACACACCAAGCCCTTCCCAGACACGGAGGTATTTAATCAGAACCAAACACACCAAGCCCTTCCCAGACACGGAGGTATTTAATCAGAACCAAACACACCAAGCCCTTCCCAGACACGGAGGTATTTAATAAGAACCAAACACACCAAGCCCTTCCCAGACACGGAGGTATTTAATCAGAACCAAACACACCAAGCCCTTCACAGACACGGAGGTATTTAATCAGAACCAAACACACCAAGCCCTTCCCAGACACGGAGGTATTTAATCAGAACCAAACACACCAAGCCCTTCCCAGACACGGAGGTATTTAATCAGAACCAAACACACCAAGCCCTTCCCAGACACGGAGGTATTTAATCAGAACCAAACACACCAAGCCCTTCTCAGACACGGAGGTATTTAATCAGAACCAAACACACCAAGCCCTTCTCAGACACGGAGGTATTTAATCAGAACCAAACACACCAAGCCCTTCACAGACACGGAGGTATTTAATCAGAACCAAACACACCAAGCCCTTCTCAGACACGGAGGTATTTAATCAGAACCAAACACACCAAGCCCTTCCCAGACACGGAGGTATTTAATCAGAACCAAACACACCAAGCCCTTCCCAGACACGGAGGTATTTAATCAGAACCAAACACACCAAGCCCTTCCCAGACACGGAGGTATTTAATCAGAACCAAACACACCAAGCCCTTCCCAGACACGGAGGTATTTAATCAGAACCAAACACACCAAGCCCTTCCCAGACACGGAGGTATTTAATCAGAACCAAACACACCAAGCCCTTCCCAGACACGGAGGTATTTAATCAGAACCAAACACACCAAGCCCTTCCCAGACACGGAGGTATTTAATCAGAACCAAACACACCAAGCCCTTCTCAGACACGGAGGTATTTAATCAGAACCAAACACACCAAGCCCTTCCCAGACACGGAGGTATTTAATCAGAACCAAACACACCAAGCCCTTCCCAGACACGGAGGTATTTAATCAGAACCAAACACACCAAGCCCTTCCCAGACACGGAGGTATTTAATCAGAACCAAACACACCAAGCCCTTCCCAGACACGGAGGTATTTAATCAGAACCAAACACACCAAGCCCTTCCCAGACACGGAGGTATTTAATCTGAACCAAACACACCAAGCCCTTCCCAGACACGGAGGTATTTAATCAGAACCAAACACACCAAGCCCTTCCCAGACACGGAGGTATTTAATCAGAACCAAACACACCAAGCCCTTCCCAGACACGGAGGTATTTAATCAGAACCAAACACACCAAGCCCTTCACAGACACGGAGGTATTTAATCAGAACCAAACACACCAAGCCCTTCTCAGACACGGAGGTATTTAATCAGAACCAAACACACCAAGCCCTTCCCAGACACGGAGGTATTTAATCAGAACCAAACACACCAAGCCCTTCCCAGACACGGAGGTATTTAATCAGAACCAAACACACCAAGCCCTTCCCAGACACGGAGGTATTTAATCAGAACCAAACACACCAAGCCCTTCCCAGACACGGAGGTATTTAATCAGAACCAAACACACCAAGTCCTTCCCAGACACGGAGGTATTTAATCAGAACCAAACACACCAAGCCCTTCCCAGACACGGAGGTATTTAATCAGAACCAAACACACCAAGCCCTTCCCAGACACGGAGGTATTTAATCAGAACCAAACACACCAAGCCCTTCCCAGACACGGAGGTATTTAATCAGAACCAAACACACCAAGCCCTTCCCAGACACGGAGGTATTTAATCAGAACCAAACACACCAAGCCCTTCCCAGACACGGAGGTATTTAATCAGAACCGAACACACCAAGCCCTTCACAGACACGGAGGTATTTAATCAGAACCAAACACACCAAGCCCTTCCCAGACACGGAGGTATTTAATCAGTACATGCGACAGTATTTTAGTATTTGTCTATACCGACATCTATGGAGGATAATTGTGTCCGTCAAACAGGAAGTCTTACCACTTATTTACTGGAGGATGAAGAAATAAGCTCCAATGATCTGTGTAATTGTGTGTTTCTGACCGTTAACATGTTGGGTGGACGCGTGTACATATAGGAGGTTCCTGACCAGGCAGAAGGGAGTTTCACTTTAACCGCTGCATCGGAGAGTTACAATGTTGCTGTCACTATGTAACCTACTACCTACAGTAGGAAAACGAGTTTCTAATTAATAATATCACACCTGTTATCACACATGGTACGACCCCATAATTGTTACAATTACAATAAAAATAACACTTTTATATTACATATTTAACATATATTTTAATATTCCTGTAGAACTGTAAAACACAGTAAGATCATTTGAGCTTTGGAAACAAGCGCTTTCATAAATGCATGGTGGGCCTCGTTATAAATGGGTGGGCCTCGTTATAAATGGGTGGGCCTCGTTATAAATGGGTGGGCCTCGTTATAAATGGGTGGGTCTCGTTATAAATGGGTGGGCCTCGTTATAAATGGGTGGGCCTCGTTATAAATGGGTGGGCCTCGTTATAAATGGGTGGTGGGCCTCGTTATAAATGGGTGGTGGGCCTCGTTATAAATGGGTGGTGGGCCTCGTTATAAATGGGTGGGCCTCGTTATAAATGGGTGGGCCTCGTTCCGCTGGAGCAGTGTAAAATAAGCTTTCTGTCAATGACCCAGCCTTAACGACTTTCGTTTATTTCCATATTGAATGTGATTGTCCAACATCATCATGTATTTATTGTGTAGTGGCCTCTTTCCTCTGCTGTGGTGCTGCATTGCAGTCAGCGATGTTTTCTCTCTGTAGCTGTCCAGGGTCCTGAAATCAAATCATGTGAGTTTGCTTGGACACCAGCCTGATCTCCAGCTCCTTCCACCTCTGGAAACTATCTGGGTGGTCATGTGACTTCTCATGAGAGGCTGAGGAGGTGACACTGATTCTTCCAGTCCCTGGTTCCATCCCTGAACAGCGCAGGTTTGCACACGTGTGAAAAAAGTTTGCAACAAAAACAGAAGTCTGCATCGTTTTGCTTGGAAAAGACAAGCCTTGGTATCTCCACTCTCTCCCCGTTCGCCATCCTCCTATTGTAGTTGGCCACCAAAAACGTTCGTTGCCCCTCATCTCTTGGTAAATTCCCCTCCTTATCCTGATGTGGCCCATCCTGCGCTAACATATCCCGTAAAGATCCATTCATATATTCTGGCCACTCACCGGGATCTTCTATGTTTTTGTCTGAGAGTCGGATTTAGCAGCAGCACCACCACTGTCACCGTGGACGGGGAGCGACGAATCTGAGTCTGGGTCCAAGATAGTAGGGTCTTCACCGGCATTGTTTGGAGGTGTAGCTAGGCCTGGTGCGACCACCTGTTCTTGTCCAGACAGAGAGCTGTCATCATCGGTGGAAGTGCATGGCTCGGACTCCTCCGGTTTGTCCTCTTCGCTGCTAGAATCAGCTAACGGGGGCTCGTCGTTCACATGCTCATGACCTTGATACTCAGAAGTCCACCTTTACCCTGACCAACATCGTTCCCCAGGTGGTGTCCTTCAACGATGGCAGCTGGAAGGAAATGGAGAGAAATGTCAGAGAAGCTCTTATGAAGGACTGTATTAATAACAACGGGAATATAGAAGCCTATGTGGTGACTGGAGCAGTTCCCAACAACAACAACAACAACAAACTGAACCACAGAGTGAACATCACAGATCTCCTGTGGACAACCTTCTGCTGTGAATACAACCTGGGAGAGAACCAAAAGGAGGACCAGAAGAAAACATTGCCATCAAAAACCTTGGCAGAACTGTTTGACAAGCTGAACCAGGGTTATGATGATGGTGTCCAGCTGTTCCCAGATCAGACCTCAAAAACCTTGGCAGAACTGTTTGACAAACTGAACAAGCAGTATGGTGATGGTGTCCAGGTGATCCCAGATCAGACCTCAAATACCTTGGCAGGGTTGTATGACATGCTGAACGAGCGTTATGGTGGTGGTGTCCAGCTGTTCCCAGATCAGTGTCTAAATGTTGATACTCCGAGAGCGCTTCCCCTCAAGGTTGGGGGGGATGAACATGATCATTGTGTCTATGATGATGACTGTGTCTGTTCCTCTGTGGGGGTCAAAGGTTATTACCTACCTGTTGTATTTGTTTCTGTGCTGGTGATGATGATGTAGTGACATAACCACCAGGAACCTGTGACATCATCAGGTCAAGCAGGTAATAATGGACCTGGTTTAGTCTGACCTGAGATTCACGCTGTGATCAACATTCACTATTAATGACAATACTTTCTGAACTATTAGCACAGTAGACTACTGACCTGACCTGCTTTAGTAGACTACTGACCTGACCTGCTTTAGTAGACTACTGACCTGACCTGCTTTAGTAGACTACTGACCTGACCTGCTTTAGTAGACTACTGACCTGACCTGCTTTAGTAGACTACTGACCTGACCTGCTTTAGTAGACTACTGACCTGACCTGCTTTAGTAGACTACTGACCTGACCTGCTTTAGTAGACTACTGACCTGCTTTAGTAGACTACTGACCTGCTTTAGTAGACAACTGACCTGACCTGCTTTAGTAGACTACTGACCTGCTTTAGTAGACTACTGACCTGCTTTAGTAGACTACTGACCTGACCTGCTCTAGTAGACTACTGACCTGACCTGCTTTAGTAGACTACTGACCTGACCTGCTTTAGTAAACTACTGACCTGACCTGACCTGCTTTAGTAGACTACTGACCTGACCTGCTCTAGTAGACTACTGACCTGACCTGCTTTAGTAGACTACTGACCTGACCTGCTTTAGTAGACTACTGACCTGACCTGCTCTAGTAGACTACTGACCTGACCTGCTGTAGTAGACTACTGACCTGACCTGCTTTAGTAGACTACTGACCTGACCTGCTTCAGTAGACTACTGACCTGACCTGCTTTAGTAGACTACTGACCTGACCTGCTTTAGTAGACTACTGACCTGACCTGCTTTAGTAGACTACTGACCTGACCTGCTTTAGTAGACTACTGACCTGACCTGCTTTAGTAGACTACTGACCTGACCTGCTTTAGTAGACTACTGACCTGCTTTAGTAGACTACTGACCTGCTTTAGTAGACTACTGACCTGACCTGCTTTAGTAGACTACTGACCTGACCTGCTTTAGTAGACTACTGACCTGACCTGCTTTAGTAGACTACTGACCTGACCTGCTTTAGTAGACTACTGACCTGCTTTAGTAGACTACTGACCTGCTTTAGTAGACTACTGACCTGACCTGCTTTAGTAGACTACTAACCTTACCTGCTTTAGTAGACTACTGACCTGACCTGCTTTAGTAGACTACTGACCTGACCTGCTTTAGTAGACTACTGACCTGACCTGCTGTAGTAGACAACTGACCTGACCTGCTGTAGTAGACTACTGACCTGACCTGCTTTAGTAGACTACTGACCTGACCTGCTGTAGTAGACTACTGACCTGACCTGCTTTAGTAGACTACTGACCTGCTGTAGTAGACTACTGACCTGACCTGCTTTAGTAGACTACTGACCTGCTTTAGTAGACTACTGACCTGCTGTAGTAGACTACTGACCTGACCTGCTTTAGTAGACTACTGACCTGCTTTAGTAGACTACTGACCTGACCTGCTTTAGTAGACTACTGACCTGCTTTAGTAGACTACTGACCTGCTTTAGTAGACTACTGACCTGCTTTAGTAGACTACTGACCTGCTTTAGTAGACTACTGACCTGACCTGCTTTAGTAGACTACTGACCTGACCTGCTTTAGTAGACTACTGACCTGCTTTAGTAGACTACTGACCTGGCCTGCTTTAGTAGACTACTGACCTGCTTTAGTAGACTACTGACCTGCTTCAGTAGATTCACTCTGTATATTGCTTCTACACCTGCATTGCTTGCTGTTTGGGGTTTTAGGCTGGGTTTCTGTACAGCACTTCGAGATATTAGCTGATGTACGAAGGGCTATATAAAATAAACTTGATTTGATTTGATGATTTGATATATTATTTGTAAGTCTTTTTCTCTTGTTAAAGGGTCAATCTGTGATTGTTGTATCCATTTGGACTTTTAAATGAATGATTTGTACCCATTGATTCTTAAAGATATAACCCAGTAGCTGATTTGGTTTTGAGTGTTGAGATTAGATTTGACCTGATCTGAAATTCAAGCTGTGATCGACATCATACGTGATAATTCAATAACATATATCATGTTAATCTCAGGATCAACTTCCTACAAAATGTATTTTGAAACAAATATCTGAAATATTTACTGCTTAACCTAGACTCACTTTGCATATGATTACAATGTTATTATAACATTTATATTTCATCCTTCTTATTAAAAATAAGTAAATAACATTTGAATGTGTTGTGAAAAGAGAATATACCTTCTGCTACCCTGGTAATGAGGATCAGCTCTGTCAGCAGCAGGTAGTGGACATTAACCTGCTACCCTGGTAGTGAGGATCAGCTCTGTCAGCAGCAGGTAGTGGACATTAACCTGCTACCCTGGTAGTGAGGATCAGCTCTGTCAGCAGCAGGTAGTGGACATTAACCTGCTACCCTGGTAGTGAGGATCAGCTCTGTCAGCAGCAGGTAGTGGACATTAACCTTCTACCCTGGTAGTGAGGATCAGCTCTGTCAGCAGCAGGTAGTGGACATTAACCTGCTACCCTGGTAGTGAGGATCAGCTCTGTCTTTATGTCTTCCACTGAAGTGCAGAAACATCTATTTAATTTAGTTGTTGGTGGACAGCAGCTCAACAATTGGGGCTCTTTCTTGTCTTTGGACTTGGAACAAAAGGGGAATATTAAAATGTGTTTTTCCTGGTTCAAGTGAGGTTGAACAGGGATTGAAAATGTGATCATCGTTAGACAATATGAGTCTTGTTCAGTACACAAAGCAGGTCCCTAATCAATTGAACGTAATGATCAGATTTCAAGAATGTTTAGGTTAAAAACCAGCAATGACAAAGCAAGTTAGAATTTTGGCTTCCCATCCGTCTTTATATTTCACTCAATCTTTTCTCTTTCTCGGTTTCACTCAGTCAAATTGGGCTGTTTTTACACAGGCACCCCAATTCTGATATCTTTTGACCAATCACATCAGGTCTTTTCACATCTGCTCTTTTTGAGAGCTGATCTGATTGTTCAAAATACCAAATAGTGTTTTTAAAATATCAGAATTGGTCTGTCTGTGTAAACGCAGCTCTAGTGTCCTTCACACAGCTCACCAGGGGTACGTTCAGTTCGCTGGAACGTTTGCTACGTTGCGGAATGAGTTTTCTCAATGTTTTTGTACTTTCTTGAACAGACTTTGAGATAAATTTGCTCCGTTCGGTGGGTCTGCCTGGTGTGGCTTGAAGCATTGAGGGACGTATTTAAAGGGAGACTGCCTGGTGTGGCTTGAAGCATTGAGGGACGTATTTAAAGGGAGACTGCCTGGTGTGGCTTGAAGCATTGAGGGACGTATTTAAAGGGAGACTGCCTGGTGTGGCTTGAAGCATTGAGGGACGTATTTAAAGGGAGACTGCCTGGTGTGGCTTGAAGCATTGAGGGACGTATTTAAAGGGAGACTGCCTGGTGTGGCTTGAAGCATTGAGGGACGTATTTAAAGGGAGACTGCCTGGTGTGGCTTGAAGCATTGAATAACGTATTTAAAGGGAGTCTGCCTGGTGTGGCTTGAAGCATTGAGGGACGTATTTAAAGGGAGACTGCCTGGTGTGGCTTGAAGCATTGAGGGACGTATTTAAAAGGAGACTGCCTGGTGTGGCTTGAAGCATTGAATAACGTATTTAAAGGGAGTCTGCCTGGTGTGGCTTGAAGCATTGAATAACGTATTTAAAGGGAGTCTGCCTGGTGTGGCTTGATGCATTGAATAACGTATTTAAAGGGAGTCTGCCTGGTGTGGCTTGAAGCATTGAGGGACGTATTTAAAGGGAGACTGCCTGGTGTGGCTTGAAGCATTGAGGGACGTATTTAAAGGGAGACTGCCTGGTGTGGCTTGAAGCATTGAGGGACGTATTTAAAGGGAGACTGCCTGGTGTGGCTTGAAGCATTGAGGGACGTATTTAAAGGGAGACTGCCTGGTGTGGCTTGAAGCATTGAGGGACGTATTTAAAGGGAGACTGCCTGGTGTGGCTTGAAGCATTGAGGGACGTATTTAAAGGGAGACTGCCTGGTGTGGCTTGAAGCATTGAATAACGTATTTAAAGGGAGTCTGCCTGGTGTGGCTTGAAGCATTGAGGGACGTATTTAAAGGGAGACTGCCTGGTGTGGCTTGAAGCATTGAGGGACGTATTTAAAAGGAGACTGCCTGGTGTGGCTTGAAGCATTGAATAACGTATTTAAAGGGAGTCTGCCTGGTGTGGCTTGAAGCATTGAATAACGTATTTAAAGGGAGTCTGCCTGGTGTGGCTTGATGCATTGAATAACGTATTTAAAGGGAGTCTGCCTGGTGTGGCTTGAAGCATTGAGGGACGTATTTAAAGGGAGACTGCCTGGTGTGGCTTGAAGCATTGAGGGACGTATTTAAAGGGAGACTGCCTGGTGTGGCTTGAAGCATTGAGGGACGTATTTAAAGGGAGACTGCCTGGTGTGGCTTGAAGCATTGAATAACGTATTTAAAGGGAGTCTGCCTGGTGTGGCTTGAAGCATTGAGGGACGTATTTAAAGGGAGACTGCCTGGTGTGGCTTGAAGCATTGAGGGACGTATTTAAAAGGAGACTGCCTGGTGTGGCTTGAAGCATTGAATAACGTATTTAAAGGGAGTCTGCCTGGTGTGGCTTGAAGCATTGAATAACGTATTTAAAGGGAGTCTGCCTGGTGTGGCTTGAAGCATTGAGGGACGTATTTAAAGGGAGTCTGCCTGGTGTGGCTGGAAGCATTGAGGGACGTATTTAAAGGGAAACGGTGCATTTTGACCCCACGACCCAACCGCTCCCCGTTTCTTCAGCTGGTTATTCAGTACAGCACCATTTCTATTCAACTGAACGCTCCATTACGTTTTAATGTACTGAACATACTATTTAGTTTAATGTACTGAACATACTATTTAGTTTTAATGTACTGAACATACTATTTAGTTTAATGTACTGAACATACTATTTAGTTTTAATGTACTGAACATACTATTTAGTTTTAATGTACTGAACATACTATTTAGTTTAATGTACTGAACATACTATTTAGTTTAATGTACTGAACGCAGCCCTGCATTGTCTGGAATAATAACCATTCTTAGTATCTGTGTCCCAAATGGCACCCTATTCCTTATGTAGTGCAGGTCCTGGTCTAAAGTAGTGCACTACATAGGGAATAATGGTCAAATATGCCCTGGTCTAAAGTAGTGCACTACATGGGGAATAGGGTTCAAATAGGTCCTGGTCTAAAGTAGTGCACTACATAGGGAATAATGGTCAAATAGGCCCTGGTCTAAAGTAGTGCACTACATAGGGAATAATGGTCAAATAGGTCCTGGTCTAAAGTAGTGCACTACATAGGAAATAATGGTCAAATAGGCCCTGGTCTAAAGTAGTGCACTACATAGGGAATAATGGTCAAATAGGCCCTGGTCTAAAGTAGGGAATAGGGTTCCATATGGGATGAAGCAATACATCACTGACCTGGGAGAAAACATGCCATGTTACCAATCTGTCACCAATCACTTTGCTGATCCATCAGAAACCAATAAATATCTCCAGGTCTGTTGAACAAAGTGATTTTCATTGTAACTGGAGTCATACTGACACACACACACACACACACACACACACACTGTCTGCAGTGATTGGCATTATAATGTAATTTATTTATGTATTTATTTTCTGTTGTACAGAGTTGTCTACTGTTGTCTGTCGCCCCCCAGTGGTTCTTTGTTGTAAGAAGTAACTTATTTCCGTCCCAAATGGGACCCTATTGTAGTGCACTATAAAGGGAATAGGGGACCATTAGGGACATATCTAACTGTAATATGTTGTTGCACTACTTCCTAATGATTAGCTCTGGTCCAGGGTGTGACGTGCATCTTGATGGTGCTGAACCGTCTTGATGGATATAACACCCTGGACCAGAGCTACCTAACAATACACAGCTGGATAATAAGTCCTGTTATCTGATATTCTGAATAATGTTGTATTTTATACGTTGTTAAACTGATAAAAAAGGAGAAACCCGCACACTGCTCTTGCTATTATCACTGCTCTTTATTCAGCTTTCCGTATCGGCCTCAAGGCCTTCGTCAGAGCTTTGTGAGTGTTAGTCGTTTGCACCCTTATGTAGACATTGCATCGAATGGGGTTGGAGTCGAGGGGATATAAACATGTGTTACCAAATATAACAATGTGCATTTCATAAGTTTTCTAATAAAGTGTGTACATAAAACGTATTAAACACGTTCTGCCCCGGACCTGGACGTTCAGCCCCCCCCCCCCCCCCCCAATGTGTTTGGGTACATGTTTTTCTCAGCTTAACGTCGGAGGAACAGAACATAATAGCAGCCCAATTAATAGTCCTCTGCTACAAATTAAACACAATTTTGAACACATCTGGTTATTAGGGTATATAATCAGTTCAATGTCAGTAAAATAGCCTTGTATTTTCAATCTGATTACATTGATAAAATCACCAGTGGCCTGGTTGTTCTGCCACCCTAGGCGAGAAACTATAATTACATCTTAGACATCCTTATGGATCTAATCTTGGCACTTTCAAAAGTGACCTTTCCACCCAGACAGAGGCTCCACTGACGCAGAAAACTGTAAGCTTCAACCGCTGGCTTCTCGTCCCTTGTAAAACCCAACAACAGAAGTGCTTCACTAAAAGCTGCCTGGGTTTAAACAAATATATTCTCTTTTCAGAAAGAGAAAAGATCAATTAATAGGGACAGAATAGTAGAGTCAGTTTTTTTGTATCTCTTCGAATATTATAAGCTGCAGCTCAGCTTCAGATTGTCATAGAGAGGAATCAATATATCTCCATGTGCATCGGAGTCCCGTCTTTCTCGGCATTTCAGAGCTTGTTTCTACCATAAGACGTCACAGAGTTAAGCATTGTTCTAGAACGCTTGATATCATCTGGATACGTTTTATGTATTTATTTACAAATATTAAGAAAACAATAGATATCATTTTTGCTACGTGATACGTGATACCCTCAGTCAATTCGAGCCCTGGTTTCATACAAACACACCAAGCCCTTCCCAGACACGGAGGTATTTAATCAGAACCAAACACACCAAGCCCTTCCCAGACACGGAGGTATTAAATCAGAACCAAACACACCAAGCCCTTCCCAGACACGGAGGTATTTAATCAGAACCAAACACACCAAGCCCTTCCCAGACACGGAGGTATTTAATCAGAACCAAACACACCAAGCCCTTCCCAGACACGGAGGTATTTAATCAGAACCAAACACACCAAGCCCTTCCCAGACACGGAGGTATTTAATCAGAACCAAACACACCAAGCCCTTCCCAGACACGGAGGTATTTAATCAGAACCAAACACACCAAGCCCTTCCCAGACACGGAGGTATTTAATCAGAACCGAACACACCAAGCCCTTCCCAGACACGGAGGTATTTAATCAGAACCGAACACACCAAGCCCTTCCCAGACACGGAGGTATTTAATCAGAACCAAACACACCAAGCCCTTCCCAGACACGGAGGTATTTAATCAGAACCAAACACACCAAGCCCTTCCCAGACACGGAGGTATTTAATCAGAACCAAACACACCAAGCCCTTCCCAGACACGGAGGTATTTAATCAGAACCAAACACACCAAGCCCTTCCCAGACACGGAGGTATTTAATCAGAACCAAACACACCAAGCCCTTCCCAGACACGGAGGTATTTAATCAGAACCAAACACACCAAGCCCTTCCCAGACACGGAGGTATTTAATCAGAACCAAACACACCAAGCCCTTCCCAGACACGGAGGTATTTAATCAGAACCGAATACACCAAGCCCTTCTCAGACACGGAGGTATTTAATCAGAACCAAACACACCAAGCCCTTCTCAGACACGGAGGTATTTAATCAGAACCAAACACACCAAGCCCTTCCCAGACACGGAGGTATTTAATCAGAACCAAACACACCAAGCCCTTCCCAGACACGGAGGTATTTAATCAGAACCGAATACACCAAGCCCTTCTCAGACACGGAGGTATTTAATCAGAACCAAACACACCAAGCCCTTCCCAGACACGGAGGTATTTAATCAGAACCAAACACACCAAGCCCTTCCCAGACACGGAGGTATTTAATCAGAACCAAACACACCAAGCCCTTCACAGACACGGAGGTATTTAATCAGAACCAAACACACCAAGCCCTTCCCAGACACGGAGGTATTTAATCAGAACCAAACACACCAAGCCCTTCCCAGACACGGAGGTATTTAATCAGAACCAAACACACCAAGCCCTTCCCAGACACGGAGGTATTTAATAAGAACCAAACACACCAAGCCCTTCCCAGACACGGAGGTATTTAATCAGAACCAAACACACCAAGCCCTTCCCAGACACGGAGGTATTTAATCAGAACCAAACACACCAAGCCCTTCCCAGACACGGAGGTATTTAATCAGAACCAAACACACCAAGCCCTTCCCAGACACGGAGGTATTTAATCAGAACCAAACACACCAAGCCCTTCCCAGACACGGAGGTATTTAATCAGAACCAAACACACCAAGCCCTTCTCAGACACGGAGGTATTTAATCAGAACCAAACACACCAAGCCCTTCTCAGACACGGAGGTATTTAATCAGAACCAAACACACCAAGCCCTTCACAGACACGGAGGTATTTAATCAGAACCAAACACACCAAGCCCTTCCCAGACACGGAGGTATTTAATCAGAACCAAACACACCAAGCCCTTCCCAGACACGGAGGTATTTAATCAGAACCAAACACACCAAGCCCTTCCCAGACACGGAGGTATTTAATCAGAACCAAACACACCAAGCCCTTCTCAGACACGGAGGTATTTAATCAGAACCAAACACACCAAGCCCTTCCCAGACACGGAGGTATTTAATCAGAACCAAACACACCAAGCCCTTCCCAGACACGGAGGTATTTAATCAGAACCAAACACACCAAGCCCTTCCCAGACACGGAGGTATTTAATCAGAACCAAACACACCAAGCCCTTCCCAGACACGGAGGTATTTAATCAGAACCAAACACACCAAGCCCTTCCCAGACACGGAGGTATTTAATCAGAACCAAACACACCAAGCCCTTCCCAGACACGGAGGTATTTAATCAGAACCAAACACACCAAGCCCTTCCCAGACACGGAGGTATTTAATCAGAACCAAACACACCAAGCCCTTCCCAGACACGGAGGTATTTAATCAGAACCAAACACACCAAGCCCTTCCCAGACACGGAGGTATTTAATCAGAACCAAACACACCAAGCCCTTCCCAGACACGGAGGTATTTAATAAGAACCAAACACACCAAGCCCTTCCCAGACACGGAGGTATTTAATCAGAACCAAACACACCAAGCCCTTCACAGACACGGAGGTATTTAATCAGAACCAAACACACCAAGCCCTTCCCAGACACGGAGGTATTTAATCAGAACCAAACACACCAAGCCCTTCCCAGACACGGAGGTATTTAATCAGAACCAAACACACCAAGCCCTTCCCAGACACGGAGGTATTTAATCAGAACCAAACACACCAAGCCCTTCTCAGACACGGAGGTATTTAATCAGAACCAAACACACCAAGCCCTTCTCAGACACGGAGGTATTTAATCAGAACCAAACACACCAAGCCCTTCACAGACACGGAGGTATTTAATCAGAACCAAACACACCAAGCCCTTCCCAGACACGGAGGTATTTAATCAGAACCAAACACACCAAGCCCTTCCCAGACACGGAGGTATTTAATCAGAACCAAACACACCAAGCCCTTCCCAGACACGGAGGTATTTAATCAGAACCAAACACACCAAGCCCTTCTCAGACACGGAGGTATTTAATCAGAACCAAACACACCAAGCCCTTCCCAGACACGGAGGTATTTAATCAGAACCAAACACACCAAGCCCTTCCCAGACACGGAGGTATTTAATCAGAACCAAACACACCAAGCCCTTCCCAGACACGGAGGTATTTAATCAGAACCAAACACACCAAGCCCTTCCCAGACACGGAGGTATTTAATCAGAACCAAACACACCAAGCCCTTCCCAGACACGGAGGTATTTAATCAGAACCAAACACACCAAGCCCTTCCCAGACACGGAGGTATTTAATCAGAACCAAACACACCAAGCCCTTCCCAGACACGGAGGTATTTAATCAGAACCAAACACACCAAGCCCTTCCCAGACACGGAGGTATTTAATCAGAACCAAACACACCAAGCCCTTCTCAGACACGGAGGTATTTAATCAGAACCAAACACACCAAGCCCTTCCCAGACACGGAGGTATTTAATCAGAACCAAACACACCAAGCCCTTCCCAGACACGGAGGTATTTAATCAGAACCAAACACACCAAGCCCTTCCCAGACACGGAGGTATTTAATCAGAACCAAACACACCAAGCCCTTCCCAGACACGGAGGTATTTAATCAGAACCAAACACACCAAGCCCTTCCCAGACACGGAGGTATTTAATCAGAACCAAACACACCAAGCCCTTCCCAGACACGGAGGTATTTAATCAGAACCAAACACACCAAGCCCTTCCCAGACACGGAGGTATTTAATCAGAACCAAACACACCAAGCCCTTCCCAGACACGGAGGTATTTAATCAGAACCAAACACACCAAGCCCTTCCCAGACACGGAGGTATTTAATCAGAACCAAACACACCAAGCCCTTCCCAGACACGGAGGTATTTAATCAGAACCAAACACACCAAGCCCTTCCCAGACACGGAGGTATTTAATCAGAACCAAACACACCAAGCCCTTCCCAGACACGGAGGTATTTAATCAGAACCAAACACACCAAGCCCTTCCCAGACACGGAGGTATTTAATCAGAACCAAACACACCAAGCCCTTCCCAGACACGGAGGTATTTAATCAGAACCAAACACACCAAGCCCTTCCCAGACACGGAGGTATTTAATCAGAACCAAACACACCAAGCCCTTCCCAGACACGGAGGTATTTAATCAGAACCAAACACACCAAGCCCTTCCCAGACACGGAGGTATTTAATCAGAACCAAACACACCAAGCCCTTCCCAGACACGGAGGTATTTAATCAGAACCAAACACACCAAGCCCTTCCCAGACACGGAGGTATTTAATCAGAACCAAACACACCAAGCCCTTCCCAGACACGGAGGTATTTAATCAGAACCAAACACACCAAGCCCTTCCCAGACACGGAGGTATTTAATCAGAACCGAACACACCAAGCCCTTCCCAGACACGGAGGTATTTAATCAGAACCAAACACACCAAGCCCTTCCCAGACACGGAGGTATTTAATCAGTACATGCGACAGTATTGTAGTATTTGTCTATACCGACATCTATGGAGGATAATTGTGTCCGTCAAACAGGAAGTCTTACCACTTATTTACTGGAGGATGAAGAAATAAGCTCCAATGATCTGTGTAATTGTGTGTTTCTGACCGTTAACATGTTGGGTGGACGCGTGTACATATAGGAGGTTCCTGACCAGGCAGAAGGGAGTTTCACTTTAACCGCTGCATCGGAGAGTTACAATGTTGCTGTCACTATGTAACCTACTACCTACAGTAGGAAAACGAGTTTCTAATTAATAATATCACACCTGTTATCACACATGGTACGACCCCATAATTGTTACAATTACAATAAAAATAACACTTTTATATTACATATTTAACATATATTTTAATATTCCTGTAGAACTGTAAAACACAGTAAGATCATTTGAGCTTTGGAAACAAGCGCTTTCATAAATGCATGGTGGGCCTCGTTATAAATGGGTGGGCCTCGTTATAAATGGGTGGGTCTCGTTATAAATGGGTGGGCCTCGTTATAAATGGGTGGGCCTCGTTATAAATGGGTGGGCCTCGTTATAAATGGGTGGTGGGCCTCGTTATAAATGGGTGGTGGGCCTCGTTATAAATGGGTGGGCCTCGTTATAAATGGGTGGGCCTCGTTATAAATGGGTGGGCCTCGTTCCGCTGGAGCAGTGTAAAATAAGCTTTCTGTCAATGACCCGGCCTTAACGACTTTCGTTTATTTCCATATTGAATGTGATTGTCCAACATCATCATGTATTTATTGTGTAGTGGCCTCTTTCCTCTGCTGTGGTGCTGCATTGCAGTCAGCGATGTTTTCTCTCTGTAGCTGTCCAGGGTCCTGAAATCAAATCATGTGAGTTTGCTTGGACACCAGCCTGATCTCCAGCTCCTTCCACCTCTGGAAACTATCTGGGTGGTCATGTGACTTCTCATGAGAGGCTGAGGAGGTGACACTGATTCTTCCAGTCCCTGGTTCCATCCCTGAACAGCGCAGGTTTGCACACGTGTGAAAAAAGTTTGCAACAAAAACAGAAGTCTGCATCGTTTTGCTTGGAAAAGACAAGCCTTGGTATCTCCACTCTCTCCCCGTTCGCCATCCTCCTATTGTAGTTGGCCACCAAAAACGTTCGTTGCCCCTCATCTCTTGGTAAATTCCCCTCCTTATCCTGATGTGGCCCATCCTGCGCTAACATATCCCGTAAAGATCCATTCATATATTCTGGCCACTCACCGGGATCTTCTATGTTTTTGTCTGAGAGTCGGATTTAGCAGCAGCACCACCACTGTCACCGTGGACGGGGAGCGACGAATCTGAGTCTGGGTCCAAGATAGTAGGGTCTTCCCCGGCATTGTTTGGAGGTGTAGCTAGGTCTGGTGCGACCACCTGTTCTTGTCCAGACAGAGAGCTGTCATCATCGGTGGAAGTGCATGGCTCGGACTCCTCCGGTTTGTCCTCTTCGCTGCTAGAATCAGCTAACGGGGGCTCGTCGTTCTCGGCGAATGAATGTCCTGTCCTCGTAGGCTTGTAATTCTCCACACCGGCTGATGGACATTGCTGCACACTGATACATTTCACCAGAGAATTTCTTTGGTTTAGAGATTGTACCTCTTTTCTCGTTGTTTAAAAAATAAATTTGCTTACTGATATTTTTTGACTGTCAGACATGGTAGCAAATTATTTGAAATGTCTATAGATTGCTTTTATCTAAAATGATATCCACTAGTTGTAGCTAGCTAACGTTAACAGGTTAGGTTAGGCTACTGCCTTAATCACTAACGTTAACAGGTTAGTAACTAACGTTAACAGGTTAGTTAGGCTACTGCCTTGATCACGAATCGTCTTTCTCACAAACACACTTAAAAAAAAATACAATCATTTATTTGGCAGATTTATTTATTCATGTTTAACAATTGGATAATCCCATATAAAGACACACCTCACCATAGCTACCAAGGATAGTGTGAGTGAACTTCGGGAGAAGGGGGAATGGGGTGGGGGAGGGAACTGTAGCAGCACTATGAGCTGGTGGCTGGGGCGCCGCGGGCGGTGTAGTGACCGAACAGGGGCGCCACGGGCGGTGTAGTGACCGAACAGGGGCGACGGAGGGCGGCAGACAATTGTCAAAATATCGTCTCAAATTCAGGTGCTGCCATAGGCGACGGTCTAATGGGAGGGCTGGCCCTGATCACGTCTGTAAACCCACAATGGGGACATCAAGTAAGTTTTCATAAATCATTGGGTTCCGTTCAAGAAGAAACGTCAGAGTAGTCTGAAGTGGAGGCATTAATTCATGTTGACATTTACAACATAACATGCATGGACATTTCATCATTAAGACCTTTAGGGAATCATTTCTGGAGGGTGAAAATCCCCAAACATTCTCATTAGCTCAGTGTTATATCACCTCCCCTGTCTGATATCTTGACTTTCTCTCTGTCACACAACCTAAAGGTATTAATGTCATGTTGTAGGTCATTACAATGTACTGCGACTGGATAATCCCTGTCGTTACTCCTGATTCAACTGTTATGTTCACTAATTCTCTGAGATAACGAGAGGTTTTACCTACATAACACAACCCACATGGACATTTAATCATGTAGATAACATGGGTGGTGTTTACCTATATAACACAACCCACATGGACATTTAATCATGTAGATAACATGGGTGGTGTTTACCTACATAACACAACCCACATGGACATTTAATCATGTAGATAACATGGGTGGTGTTTACCTATATAACACAACCCACATGGACATTTAATCATGTAGATAACATGGGTGGTGTTTACCTACATAACACAGCCCACATGGACATTTAATCATGTAGATAACATGGGTGGTGTTTACCTACATAACACAACCCACATGGACATTTAATCATGTAGATAACATGGGTGGTGTTTACCTACATAACACAGCCCACATGGACATTTAATCATGTATATAACATGGGTGGTGTTCACCTCCATAACACAACCCACATGGACATTTAATCATGTAGATAACATGGGTGGCGTTTACCTACATAACACAGCCCACATGGACATTTAATCATGTAGATAACATGGGTGGCGTTTACCTACATAACACAGCCCACATGGACATTTAATCATGTAGATAACATGGGTGGTGTTTACCTACATAACACAACCCACATGGACATTTAATCATGTAGATAACATGGGTGGTGTTTACCTACATAACACAGCCCACATGGACATTTAATCATGTCGATAACATGGGTGGTGTTTACCTACATAACACAACCCACATGGACATTTAATCATGTAGATAACATGGGTGGTGTTTACCTACATAACACAACCCACATGGACATTTAATCATGTAGATAACATGGGTGGTGTTTACCTACATAACAGAACCCCCATGGACATTTAATCATGTAGATAACATGGGTGGTGTTTACCTACATAACACAACCCACATGGACATTTAATCATGTAGATAACATGGGTGGTGTTTACCTACATAACACAGCTCACATGGACATTTAATCATGTAGATAACATGGGTGGTGTTTACGTACATATCACAGCCCACATGGACATTTAATCATGTAGATAACATGGGTGGTGTTTACCTACATAACACAGCCCACATGGACATTTAATCATGTAGATAACATGGGTGGTGTTTACCTACATAACACAGCCCACATGGACATTTAATCATGTAGATAACATGGGTGGTGTTTACCTTCATAACACAACCCACATGGACATTTAATCATGTAGATAACATGGGTGGTGTTTACCTACATAACACAGCCCACATGGACATTTAATCATGTCGATAACATGGGTGGTGTTTACCTACATAACACAACCCACATGGACATTTAATCATGTAGATAACATGGGTGGTGTTTACCTACATAACACAACCCACATGGACATTTAATCATGTAGATAACATGGTTGGTGTTTACCTACATAACACAACCCACATGGACATTTAATCATGTAGATAACATGGGTGGTGTTTACCTACATAACACAACCCACATGGACATTTAATCATGTAGATAACATGGGTGGTGTTTACCTACATAACACAACCCACATGGACATTTAATCATGTAGATAACATGGGTGGTGTTTACCTACATAACACAGCCCACGTGGACATTTAATCATGTAGATAACATGGGTGGTGTTTACCTACATAACACAGCCCACGTGGACATTTAATCATGTAGATAACATGGGTGGTGTTTACCTACATAACACAACCCACGTGGACATTTAATCATGTAGATAACATGGGTGGTGTTTACCTACATAACACAACCCACGTGGACATATAATCATGTAGATAACATGGGTGGTGTTTACCTACATAACACAACCCACGTGGACATATAATCATGTAGATAACATGGGTGGTGTTTACCTACATAACACAGCCCACATGGACATTTAATCATGTAGATAACATGGGTGGTGTTTACCTACATAACACAGCCCACATGGACATTTAATCATGTAGATAACATGGGTGGTGTTTACCTACATAACACAACCCACATGGACATTTAATCATGTAGATAACATGGGTGGTGTTTACCTACATAACACAACCCACATGGACATTTAATCATGTAGATAACATGGGTGGTATTTACCTACATAACACAACCCACATGGACATTTAATCATGTAGATAACATGGGTGGTGTTTACCTACATAACACAACCCACATGGACATTTAATCATGTAGATAACATGGGTGGTGTTTACCTACATAACACAACCCACATGGACATTTAATCATGTAGATAACATGGGTGGTGTTTACCTACATAACACAGCCCACATGGACATTTAATCATGTAGATAACATGGGTGGTGTTTACCTACATAACACAACCCACATGGACATTTAATCATGTAGATAACATGGGTGGTGTTTACCTACATAACACAGCCCACATGGACATTTAATCATGTAGATAACATGGGTGGTGTTTACCTACATAACACAACCCACATGGACATTTAATCATGTAGATAACATGGGTGGTGTTTACCTACATAACAGAACCCCCATGGACATTTAATCATGTAGATAACATGGGTGGTGTTTACCTACATAACAGAACCCCCATGGACATTTAATCATGTAGATAACATGGGTGGTGTTTACCTACATAACACAACCCACATGGACATTTAATCATGTAGATAACATGGGTGGTGTTTACCTACATAACACAGCTCACATGGACATTTAATCATGTAGATAACATGGGTGGTGTTTACCTACATAACACAGCCCACATGGACATTTAATCATGTAGATAACATGGGTGGTGTTTACCTACATAACACAGCCCATATGGACATTTAATCATGTAGATAACATGGGTGGTGTTTACCTATATAACACAGCCCACATGGACATTTAATCATGTAGATAACATGGGTGGTGTTTACCTTCATAACACAACCCACATGGACATTTAATCATGTAGATAACATGGGTGGTGTTTACCTACATAACACAGCCCACATGGACATTTAATCATGTCGATAACATGGGTGGTGTTTACCTACATAACACAACCCACATGGACATTTAATCATGTAGATAACATGGGTGGTGTTTACCTACATAACACAACCCACATGGACATTTAATCATGTAGATAACATGGTTGGTGTTTACCTACATAACACAACCCACATGGACATTTAATCATGTAGATAACATGGGTGGTGTTTACCTACATAACACAACCCACATGGACATTTAATCATGTAGATAACATGGGTGGTGTTTACCTACATAACACAGCCCACATGGACATTTAATCATGTAGATAACATGGGTGGTGTTTACCTACATAACACAACCCACATGGACATTTAATCATGTAGATAACATGGGTGGTGTTTACCTACATAACACAGCTCACATGGACATTTAATCATGTAGATAACATGGGTGGTGTTTACCTACATAACACAGCCCACATGGACATTTAATCATGTAGATAACATGGGTGGTGTTTACCTACATAACACAGCCCACATGGACATTTAATCATGTAGATAACATGGGTGGTGTTTACCTATATAACACAACCCACATGGACATTTAATCATGTAGATAACATGGGTGGTGTTTACCTACATAACACAGCCCACATGGACATTTAATCATGTCGATAACATGGGTGGTGTTTACCTACATAACACAACCCACATGGACATTTAATCATGTAGATAACATGGGTGGTGTTTACCTACATAACACAACCCACATGGACATTTAATCATGTAGATAACATGGGTGGTGTTTACCTACATAACACAACCCACATGGACATTTAATCATGTAGATAACATGGGTGGTGTTTACCTACATAACACAACCCACATGGACATTTAATCATGTAGATAACATGGGTGGTGTTTACCTACATAACACAGCCCACATGGACATTTAATCATGTAGATAACATGGGTGGTGTTTACCTACATAACACAACCCACATGGACATTTAATCATGTAGATAACATGGGTGGTGTTTACCTACATAACAGAACCCCCATGGACATTTAATCATGTAGATAACATGGGTGGTGTTTACCTACATAACACAACCCACATGGACATTTAATCATGTAGATAACATGGGTGGTGTTTACCTACATAACACAACCCACATGGACATTTAATCATGTAGATAACATGGGTGGTGTTTACCTACATAACACAGCCCACATGGACATTTAATCATGTAGATAACATGGGTGGTGTTTACCTACATAACACAACCCACATGGACATTTAATCATGTAGATAACATGGGTGGTGTTTACCTACATAACACAGCCCACATGGACATTTAATCATGTAGATAACATGGGTGGTGTTTACCTACATAACACAACCCACATGGACATTTAATCATGTAGATAACATGGGTGGTGTTTACCTACATAACAGAACCCCCATGGACATTTAATCATGTAGATAACATGGGTGGTGTTTACCTTCATAACACAACCCACATGGACATTTAATCATGTAGATAACATGGGTGGTGTTTACCTACATAACACAGCCCACATGGGCATTTAATCATGTCGATAACATGGGTGGTGTTTACCTACATAACACAACCCACATGGACATTTAATCATGTAGATAACATGGGTGGTGTTTACCTACATAACACAACCCACATGGACATTTAATCATGTAGATAACATGGTTGGTGTTTACCTACATAACACAACCCACATGGACATTTAATCATGTAGATAACATGGGTGGTGTTTACCTACATAACACAACCCACATGGACATTTAATCATGTAGATAACATGGGTGGTGTTTACCTACATAACACAGCCCACATGGACATTTAATCATGTAGATAACATGGGTGGTGTTTACCTACATAACACAACCCACATGGACATTTAATCATGTAGATAACATGGGTGGTGTTTACCTACATAACACAGCTAACATGGACATTTAATCATGTAGATAACATGGGTGGTGTTTACCTACATAACACAGCCCACGTGGACATTTAATCATGTAGATAACATGGGTGGTGTTTACCTACATAACACAACCCACGTGGACATTTAATCATGTAGATAACATGGGTGGTGTTTACCTACATAACACAACCCACGTGGACATATAATCATGTAGATAACATGGGTGGTGTTTACCTACATAACACAACCCACGTGGACATATAATCATGTAGATAACATGGGTGGTGTTTACCTACATAACACAGCCCACATGGACATTTAATCATGTAGATAACATGGGTGGTGTTTACCTACATAACACAGCCCACATGGACATTTAATCATGTAGATAACATGGGTGGTGTTTACCTACATAACACAACCCACATGGACATTTAATCATGTAGATAACATGGGTGGTATTTACCTACATAACACAACCCACATGGACATTTAATCATGTAGATAACATGGGTGGTGTTTACCTACATAACACAACCCACATGGACATTTAATCATGTAGATAACATGGGTGGTGTTTACCTACATAACACAGCCCACATGGACATTTAATCATGTAGATAACATGGGTGGTGTTTACCTACATAACACAACCCACATGGACATTTAATCATGTAGATAACATGGGTGGTGTTTACCTACATAACACAACCCACATGGACATTTAATCATGTAGATAACATGGGTGGTGTTTACCTACATAACACAGCCCACATGGACATTTAATCATGTAGATAACATGGGTGGTGTTTACCTACATAACACAACCCACATGGACATTTAATCATGTAGATAACATGGGTGGTGTTTACCTACATAACAGAACCCCCATGGACATTTAATCATGTAGATAACATGGGTGGTGTTTACCTACATAACACAACCCACATGGACATTTAATCATGTAGATAACATGGGTGGTGTTTACCTACATAACACAGCTCACATGGACATTTAATCATGTAGATAACATGGGTGGTGTTTACCTACATAACACAGCCCACATGGACATTTAATCATGTAGATAACATGGGTGGTGTTTACCTACATAACACAGCCCATATGGACATTTAATCATGTAGATAACATGGGTGGTGTTTACCTATATAACACAGCCCACATGGACATTTAATCATGTAGATAACATGGGTGGTGTTTACCTTCATAACACAACCCACATGGACATTTAATCATGTAGATAACATGGGTGGTGTTTACCTACATAACACAGCCCACATGGACATTTAATCATGTCGATAACATGGGTGGTGTTTACCTACATAACACAACCCACATGGACATTTAATCATGTAGATAACATGGGTGGTGTTTACCTACATAACACAACCCACATGGACATTTAATCATGTAGATAACATGGTTGGTGTTTACCTACATAACACAACCCACATGGACATTTAATCATGTAGATAACATGGGTGGTGTTTACCTACATAACACAACCCACATGGACATTTAATCATGTAGATAACATGGGTGGTGTTTACCTACATAACACAGCCCACATGGACATTTAATCATGTAGATAACATGGGTGGTGTTTACCTACATAACACAACCCACATGGACATTTAATCATGTAGATAACATGGGTGGTGTTTACCTACATAACACAGCCCACATGGACATTTAATCATGTAGATAACATGGGTGGTGTTTACCTACATAACACAACCCACATGGACATTTAATCATGTAGATAACATGGGTGGTGTTTACCTACATAAAACAGCTAACGTGGACATTTAATCATGTAGATAACATGGGTGGTGTTTACCTACATAACACAGCCCACATGGACATTTAATCATGTAGATAACATGGGTGGTGTTTACCTACATAACACAACCCACATGGACATTTAATCAAGTAGATAACATGGGTGGTGTTTACCTACATAACACAACCCACATGGACATTTAATCATGTAGATAACATGGGTGGTGTTTACCTACATAACACAACCCACATGGACATTTAATCATGTAGATAACATGGGTGGTGTTTACCTACATAACACAACCCACATGGACATTTAATCATGTAGATAACATGGGTGGTGTTTACCTACATAACACAGCCCACATGGACATTTAATCATGTAGATAACATGGGTGGTGTTTACCTACATAACACAACCCACATGGACATTTAATCATGTAGATAACATGGGTGGTGTTTACCTACATAACAGAACCCCCATGGACATTTAATCATGTAGATAACATGGGTGGTGTTTACCTTCATAACACAACCCACATGGACATTTAATCATGTAGATAACATGGGTGGTGTTTACCTACATAACACAGCCCACATGGGCATTTAATCATGTCGATAACATGGGTGGTGTTTACCTACATAACACAACCCACATGGACATTTAATCATGTAGATAACATGGGTGGTGTTTACCTACATAACACAACCCACATGGACATTTAATCATGTAGATAACATGGTTGGTGTTTACCTACATAACACAACCCACATGGACATTTAATCATGTAGATAACATGGGTGGTGTTTACCTACATAACACAACCCACATGGACATTTAATCATGTAGATAACATGGGTGGTGTTTACCTACATAACACAGCCCACATGGACATTTAATCATGTAGATAACATGGGTGGTGTTTACCTACATAACACAACCCACATGGACATTTAATCATGTAGATAACATGGGTGGTGTTTACCTACATAACACAGCTAACATGGACATTTAATCATGTAGATAACATGGGTGGTGTTTACCTACATAACACAGCCCACGTGGACATTTAATCATGTAGATAACATGGGTGGTGTTTACCTACATAACACAACCCACGTGGACATTTAATCATGTAGATAACATGGGTGGTGTTTACCTACATAACACAACCCACGTGGACATATAATCATGTAGATAACATGGGTGGTGTTTACCTACATAACACAACCCACGTGGACATATAATCATGTAGATAACATGGGTGGTGTTTACCTACATAACACAGCCCACATGGACATTTAATCATGTAGATAACATGGGTGGTGTTTACCTACATAACACAGCCCACATGGACATTTAATCATGTAGATAACATGGGTGGTGTTTACCTACATAACACAACCCACATGGACATTTAATCATGTAGATAACATGGGTGGTATTTACCTACATAACACAACCCACATGGACATTTAATCATGTAGATAACATGGGTGGTGTTTACCTACATAACACAACCCACATGGACATTTAATCATGTAGATAACATGGGTGGTGTTTACCTACATAACACAGCCCACATGGACATTTAATCATGTAGATAACATGGGTGGTGTTTACCTACATAACACAACCCACATGGACATTTAATCATGTAGATAACATGGGTGGTGTTTACCTACATAACACAACCCACATGGACATTTAATCATGTAGATAACATGGGTGGTGTTTACCTACATAACACAGCCCACATGGACATTTAATCATGTAGATAACATGGGTGGTGTTTACCTACATAACACAACCCACATGGACATTTAATCATGTAGATAACATGGGTGGTGTTTACCTACATAACAGAACCCCCATGGACATTTAATCATGTAGATAACATGGGTGGTGTTTACCTACATAACACAACCCACATGGACATTTAATCATGTAGATAACATGGGTGGTGTTTACCTACATAACACAGCTCACATGGACATTTAATCATGTAGATAACATGGGTGGTGTTTACCTACATAACACAACCCACATGGACATTTAATCATGTAGATAACATGGGTGGTGTTTACCTACATAACACAGCTCACATGGACATTTAATCATGTAGATAACATGGGTGGTGTTTACCTACATAACACAGCCCACATGGACATTTAATCATGTAGATAACATGGGTGGTGTTTACCTACATAACACAGCCCATATGGACATTTAATCATGTAGATAACATGGGTGGTGTTTACCTATATAACACAGCCCACATGGACATTTAATCATGTAGATAACATGGGTGGTGTTTACCTTCATAACACAACCCACATGGACATTTAATCATGTAGATAACATGGGTGGTGTTTACCTACATAACACAGCCCACATGGACATTTAATCATGTCGATAACATGGGTGGTGTTTACCTACATAACACAACCCACATGGACATTTAATCATGTAGATAACATGGGTGGTGTTTACCTACATAACACAACCCACATGGACATTTAATCATGTAGATAACATGGTTGGTGTTTACCTACATAACACAACCCACATGGACATTTAATCATGTAGATAACATGGGTGGTGTTTACCTACATAACACAACCCACATGGACATTTAATCATGTAGATAACATGGGTGGTGTTTACCTACATAACACAGCCCACATGGACATTTAATCATGTAGATAACATGGGTGGTGTTTACCTACATAACACAACCCACATGGACATTTAATCATGTAGATAACATGGGTGGTGTTTACCTACATAACACAGCCCACATGGACATTTAATCATGTAGATAACATGGGTGGTGTTTACCTACATAACACAACCCACATGGACATTTAATCATGTAGATAACATGGGTGGTGTTTACCTACATAAAACAGCTAACGTGGACATTTAATCATGTAGATAACATGGGTGGTGTTTACCTACATAACACAGCCCACATGGACATTTAATCATGTAGATAACATGGGTGGTGTTTACCTACATAACACAACCCACATGGACATTTAATCAAGTAGATAACATGGGTGGTGTTTACCTACATAACACAACCCACATGGACATTTAATCATGTAGATAACATGGGTGGTGTTTACCTACATAACACAACCCACATGGACATTTAATCATGTAGATAACATGGGTGGTGTTTACCTACATAACACAACCCACATGGACATTTAATCATGTAGATAACATGGGTGGTGTTTACCTACATAACACAGCCCACATGGACATTTAATCATGTAGATAACATGGGTGGTGTTTACCTACATAACACAACCCACATGGACATTTCATCATGTAGATAACATGGGTGGTGTTTACCTACATAACACAGCCCACGTGGACATTTAATCATGTAGATAACATGGGTGGTGTTTACCTACATAACACAGCCCACGTGGACATTTAATCATGTAGATAACATGGGTGGTGTTTACCTACATAACACAACCCACGTGGACATTTAATCATGTAGATAACATGGGTGGTGTTTACCTACATAACACAACCCACGTGGACATATAATCATGTGGATAACATGGGTGGTGTTTACCTACATAACACAGCCCACATGGACATTTAATCATGTAGATAACATGGGTGGTGTTTACCTACATAACACAGCCCACATGGACATTTAATCATGTAGATAACATGGGTGGTGTTTACCTACATAACACAACCCACATGAACATTTAATCATGTAGATAACATGGGTGGTGTTTACCTACATAACACAACCCACATGGACATTTAATCATGTAGATAACATGGGTGGTGTTTACCTACATAACACAACCCACATGGACATTTAATCATGTAGATAACATGGGTGGTGTTTACCTACATAACACAACCCACATGGACATTTAATCATGTAGATAACATGGGTGGTGTTTACCTACATAACACAGCCCACATGGACATTTAATCATGTAGATAACATGGGTGGTGTTTACCTACATAACACAACCCACATGGACATTTAATCATGTAGATAACATGGGTGGTGTTTACCTACATAACACAGCCCACATGGACATTTAATCATGTAGATAACATGGGTGGTGTTTACCTACATAACACAACCCACATGGACATTTAATCATGTAGATAACATGGGTGGTGTTTACCTACATAACAGAACCCCCATGGACATTTAATCATGTAGATAACATGGGTGGTGTTTACCTACATAACACAACCCACATGGACATTTAATCATGTAGATAACATGGGTGGTGTTTACCTACATAACACAGCTCACATGGACATTTAATCATGTAGATAACATGGGTGGTGTTTACCTACATAACACAGCCCACATGGACATTTAATCATGTAGATAACATGGGTGGTGTTTACCTACATAACACAGCCCACATGGACATTTAATCATGTCGATAACATGGGTGGTGTTTACCTACATAACACAACCCACATGGACATTTAATCATGTAGATAACATGGGTGGTGTTTACCTACATAACACAGCCCATATGGACATTTAATCATGTAGATAACATGGGTGGTGTTTACCTACATAACACAGCCCACATGGACATTTAATCATATAGATAACATGGGTGGTGTATACCTACATAACACAACCCACATGGACATTTAATCATGTAGATAACATGGGTGGTGTTTACCTACATAACACAGCCCACATGGACATTTAATCATGTCGATAACATGGGTGGTGTTTACCTACATAACACAACCCACATGGACATTTAATCATGTAGATAACATGGGTGGTGTTTACCTACATAACACAACCCACATGGACATTTAATCATGTAGATAACATGGGTGGTGTTTACCTACATAACACAACCCACATGGACATTTAATCATGTAGATAACATGGGTGGTGTTTACCTACATAACACAACCCACATGGACATTTAATCATGTAGATAACATGGGTGGTGTTTACCTACATAACACAACCCACATGGACATTTAATCATGTAGATAACATGGGTGGTGTTTACCTACATAACACAACCCACATGGACATTTAATCATGTAGATAACATGGGTGGTGTTTACCTACATAACACAGCCCACATGGACATTTAATCATGTAGATAACATGGGTGGTGTTTACCTACATAACACAACCCACATGGACATTTAATCATGTAGATAACATGGGTGGTGTTTACCTACATAACACAGCTCACGTGGACATTTAATCATGTAGATAACATGGGTGGTGTTTACCTACATAACACAACCCACATGGACATTTAATCATGTAGATAACATGGGTGGTGTTTACCTACATAACACAACCCACATGGACATTTAATCATGTAGATAACATGGGTGGTGTTTACCTACATAACACAGCACACATGGACATTTAATCATGTAGATAACATGGGTGGTGTTTACCTACATAACACAGCCCACATGGACATTTAATCATGTAGATAACATGGGTGGTGTTTACCTACATAACACATCCCACATGGACATGTAATCATGTAGATAACATGGGTGGTGTTTACCTACATAACACAACCCACATGGACATTTAATCATGTAGATAACATGGGTGGTGTTTACCTACATAACACAGCCCACATGGACATTTAATCATGTAGATAACATGGGTGGTGTTTACCTACATAACACAACCCACATGGACATTTAATCATGTAGATAACATGGGTGGTGTTTACCTACATAACACACCCCACGTGGACATTTAATCATGTAGATAACATGGGTGGTGTTTACCTACATAACACAGCCCACGTGGACATTTAATCATGTAGATAACATGGGTGGTGTTTACCAACATAACACAGCCCACATGGACATTTAATCATGTAGATAACATGGGTGGTGTTTACCTACATAACACAACCCACATGGACATTTAATCATGTAGATAACATGGGTGGTGTTTACCTACATAACACAGCCCACATGGACATTTAATCATGTAGATAACATGGGTGGTGGAACACGTAATAATGCCATTTATTGGAACCGTTCTCCTGTATGTGGGTGGCAGAAACGTTCACACTTCATCATATTGTTGCACTGGGCTCAGCATCTGCATTTATAGCTACCAATCAGAAGAGGGCGTTAAAGAGCCTGGCTCGGTTTCTTTTGTGGCTGGAAGTTTGGCATGGACCAATTTCTTGCATAAATTGCGACCTCTCCTTTATACAATATGGGTGGGTTCTTCTATTTACCCGACCTCTCCTATATACAATACGGGTGGGTTCTTAAATTTACCCGACCTCTCCTATATACAATAAGTGGTGGGTTCTTAAATTTACCCGACCTCTCCTATATACAATAAGTGGTGTGTTGTTAAATTCAGCTGGCAGAGCTGGGTCTGATAAAACATGACAAGGGTTCTAAAGAGTTAACTTATCCATAAAGAACTTCTCACAGTCTGCAACGTCACTGAACTTCACCACTACATGTCTGTGCATCTGTCTGTCTGTCATTCTGTCTGTGTGACTCTGTCTAGATTTAGGTACCCAAGGAAGGTACTCCTGATAGCGCTCAAACCCGTCTGGATCTTGACACTCTGAACATACGTTCTGCATCATATCTCTTACACCAGATATGATACTTTTTGTATTTTGTACTTTGTAAAAGGGTATTTTCTTTTTGTTTGCTGCAAAAACTGCTAAACCTGCTTGGAACGAAATACTGCTGTGAAACCTACAGGAGCCGTATCTTAATTTGATCATCCTGTTGTTGTAGGAATTTTCCTGCACAGAATGAAATGCAAATTTGTAATGCATTCCAGGTTAAAAAGGCTTCTAAAGTTTGTATTTCTTCATTAAAATGTCAGACTCCATTTGAACCAACAATTTTTTTAACAACCACTACAAAACATTTCAATTAATTATAAACCACAGAACAAAATCAATTTCCTGTTGATGCAAGGTACTTTTCTTGCTGTGTGAAATTGTCTCAAATTAATATACGGCATCACTCTCTCTGCCTCTATCTACCTCTGCCTATCTCTGCCTCCATCTCTCTCTAGGAGTAAAGTGACACGTAATTTTCTAAAGTGACACGTAATTTTCCAGGAAGTAGCATTGTTGTTTTTTGTAGTCTTACTGAATGGTCTTCAATGGGCAAAAACGCATCGCAATGGTCTTCAAGCCAAATAATCCATAAAAGTGGTCTGGGCAGAGGTAAATTCATCCAAAAATAAAATATGTGTTTTATATATATCGTAAATGACTGTGTTTTCACAAATGTTATGATATAAAGTTCAAGCCCATTCAAAAGATTTGGGGAGTAAAATGGAAGGGGCTGTTTATTTCACAGGGTTTTACTTAAATCACTTTTCCTTCCATCCCCCAAGGTCAGTCTCTCTTACCTCAGCGTCAGGTCAGTCAGTCTCTCTTACCTCAGCGTCAGGTCAGTCTGTCTCTCTTACCTCAGTGCCAGGTCAGTCTGTCTCTCTGACCTCAGCGTCAGGTCAGTCTGTCTCTCTTACCTCAGCGTCAGGTCAGTCTGTCTCTCTTACCTCAGCGTCAGGTCAGTCTGTCTCTCTTACCTCAGCGTCAGGTCAGTCTGTCTCTCTTACCTCAGCGTCAGGTCAGTCTGTCTCTCTTACCTCAGCGTCAGGTCAGCCTGTCTCTCTTACCTCAGCGTCAGGTCAGTCTGTATCTCTGACCTCAGCGTCAGGTCAGTCTGTCTCTCCAACCTCAGCATCAGGTCAGTCTGTCTCTCTTACCTCAGCGTCAGGTCAGCCTGTCTCTCTTACCTCAGCGTCAGGTCAGTCTGTCTCTCTTACCTCAGCGTCAGGTCAGTCTGTCTGTCTTACCTCAGCTTCAGGTCAGTCTGTCTCTCTTACCTCAGCGTCAGGTCAGTCTGTCTCTCTAACCTCAGCGTCAGGTCAGTCTGTCTCTCTTACCTCAGCGTCAGGTCAGTCTGTCTCTCTTACCTCAGTGTCAGGTCAGTCTGTCTCTCTTACCTCAGCGTCAGGTCAGTCTGTCTCTCTTACCTCAGCGTCAGGTCAGTTTGTCCCTCTATACTCAGCGTCAGGTGTGTCTTTAGTTGCCTTCCACTGAATGGAGGGAAACATTTGGTATTTATTTTTACAGCAGCTCAACCAGTGACATTTTGATGAGAAATAATAGTATTTATTGTTTGTGGACTTGGACAAAAGGGGAACATTTCCTGGTTCAAGTATGGCTGAAAGAGGGATGTAAAGTCTGACAATCTGTTTATAGTCTGCTGGTTTAGCATAACTGAATGCAAATATGCTAATTATCAATGATATGGATAATAGATCTAAAACACAAATGATGGAGACTAATTGGAAATATATTTATCAATCAATCAATCAATCAATCAAATGAAACCTGTCCTGTCCACAGAGGTCATTGATTGGAGGTTTGAAAACTGGAACAAGGCTGACCTCTGCTGGTGAGATGATTCTACAACACTGCTTGAAAATCATTTTTAATTTTTAAACATTTTTATTAAACCTTTATTTAACTAGGCAAGTCGGTAAAGAACAAATTCTTATTTACAATGACGGCCTACCCCGGCCAAACCTGGACGATGCTGGGCCAATTGTGCGCCATCCTGTGGGACTCCCAATCACGGCAGGATGTGATGCAGCCTGGATTTTGACCAGCTCCAGGTATGTTTAGAGACATGGTAGCTTCTTGACCAGCTCCAGGTATGTTTTGAGACATGGTAGCTTCTTGACCAGCTCCAGGTATGTTTAGAGACATGGTAGCTTCTTGACCAGCTCCAGGTATGTTTTGAGACATGGTAGCTTCTTGACCAGCTCCAGGTATGTTTAGAGACATGGTAGCTTCTTGACCAGCTCCAGGTATGTTTTGAGACATGGTAGCTTCTTGACCAGCTCCAGGTATGTTTAGAGACATGGTAGCTTCTTGACCAGCTCCAGGTATGTTTTGAGACATGGTAGCTTCTTGACCAGCTCCAGGTATGTTTTGAGACATGGTAGCTTCTTGACCAGCTCCAGGTATGTTTAGAGACATGGTAGCTTCTTGACCAGCTCCAGGTATGTTTAGAGACATGGTAGCTTCTTGACCAGCTCCAGGTATGTTTAGAGACATGGTAGCTTCTTGACCAGCTCCAGGTATGTTTAGAGACATGGTAGCTTCTTGACCAGCCCCAGGTATGTTTAGAGACATGGTAGCTTCTTGACCAGCTCCAGGTATGTTTAGAGACATGGTAGCTTCTTGACCAGCTCCAGGTATGTTTAGAGACATGGTAACTTCTTGACCAGCTCCAGGTATGTTTAGAGACATGGTAGCTTCTTGACCAGCTCCAGGTATGTTTAGAGACATGGTAGCTTCTTGACCAGCTCCAGGTATGTTTAGAGACATGGTAGCTTCTTGACCAGCTCCAGGTATGTTTAGAGACATGGTAGCTTCTTGACCAGCTCCAGGTATGTTTAGAGACATGGTAGCTTCTTGACCAGCTCCAGGTATGTTTAGAGACATGGTAGCTTCTTGACCAGCTCCAGGTATGTTTAGAGACATGGTAGCTTCTTGACCAGCTCCAGGTATGTTTAGAGACATGGTATCTTCTTGACCAGCTCCAGGTATGTTTAGAGACATGGTAGCTTCTTGACCAGCTCCAGGTATGTTTAGAGACATGGTAGCTTCTTGATCAGCTCCAGGTATGTTTAGAGACATGGTAGCTTCTTGACCAGCTCCAGTTATGTTTAGAGACATGGTAGCTTCTTGACCAGCTCCAGGTATGTTTTGAGACATGGTAGCTTCTTGACCAGCTCCAGGTATGTTTAGAGACATGGTAGCTTCTTGACCAGCTCCAGGTATGTTTAGAGACATGGTAGCTTCTTGACCAGCTCCAGGTATGTTTAGAGACATGGTAGCTTCTTGACCAGCTCCAGGTATGTTTAGAGACATGGTAGCTTCTTGACCAGCTCCAGGTATGTTTAGAGACATGGTAGCTTCTTGACCAGCTCCAGGTATGTTTAGAGACATGGTAGCTTCTTGACCAGCTCCAGGTATGTTTTGAGACATGGTAGCTAGCTGGTATGCTGGACTGGTTGGACACATAGTTAAGGCAAAGTTTGAATGAATAACTGAAAACTAAAATAGTACGTTCAATAATTTATATTTTTAGCTCAAATAATGTGGTTTAATGTTGAATTGGAACATTTTGGAGTCACTTGGTTACATTTAAACAGCATGAGAACAAAACACCAGACTCTCACAGGCTTCATTCATTATAGATGTTTATTCCTTCAGATGGGAAGAAGATGGATACATACAGGGATAGAATTACATTCAGAACATATAATAGTATCTCTATGGTAACAGTGATAGAATTACATTCAGAACATATAATAGTATCTCTATGGTAACAGTGATAGAATTACACTCAGAACATATAATAGTATCTCCATGGTAACAGTCACAAGGAAGTCACAACCTGACTAACTGTAGGCCAGGGTTGGGGTTAATTCCATTTCAATTCCAAATGTTCCTCATTGAAAAGCATTGCAGAGAAATGGATTTCCAGGGTACTTCTAGAACTGACTGGAATTGAAATGGAATTGACCTCAACCCTGCTGTAAGCATAATTCTTAACATTAACAAGAGTAATGGCAGCACATCATCAAGGAATTAAACTGTATTTTATTTATTAAAATAGAATTCTGTCCCCTTACATACTTTTTATATTTGATATAAACAGAGAAGAGATGGACAGAGAGAAGAGAAGAGTATAGAATATAGATATATATAGACATAGAAGAGTTGGACAGAGAGGGGAGAGAAGAGACTATAGATATATATAGACATAGAAGAGATGGGTAGAGAGGGGAGAGAAGAGTATAGACTATAGATATATATAGACATAGAAGAGATGGGGAGAGAAGAGTAGAGACTATAGATATATATAGACATAGAAGAGATGGGTAGAGAGGGGAGAGAAGAGTAGAGACTATAGATATATATAGACATAGAAGAGATGGGGAGAGAAGAGTAGAGACTATAGATATATATAGACATAGAAGAGATGGGTAGAGAGGGGAGAGAAGAGTAGAGACTATAGATATATATAGACATAGAAGAGATGGGTAGAGAGGGGAGAGAAGAGTATAGACTATAGATATATATAGACATAGAAGAGATGGACAGAGAGA
Organism: Salvelinus namaycush; assembly: GCF_016432855.1. Lineage (NCBI taxonomy): Eukaryota > Metazoa > Chordata > Actinopteri > Salmoniformes > Salmonidae > Salvelinus > Salvelinus namaycush. The sequence goes on along the minus strand of NW_024061108.1, from coordinate 72,547 downwards.
GGAGAGAAGAGTAGAGACTATAGATATATATAGACATAGAAGAGAAGGGAAGAGAAGAGTAGAGACTATAGGTATATATAGACATAGAAGAGATGGGTAGAGAGAGGAGAGAAGAGTAGAGACTATAGATATATATAGACATAGAAGAGAAGGGAAGAGAAGAGTAGAGACTATAGGTATATATAGACATAGAAGAGATGGGTAGAGAGGGAATAGAAGAGACTATAGATATATATAGACATAGAAGAGATGGGTAGAGAGAGGAGAGAAGAGTAGAGACTATAGATATATATAGACATAGAAGAGAAGGGAAGAGTAGAGACTATAGGTATATATAGACATAGAAGAGAAGGGAAGAGAAGAGTAGAGACTATAGATATATATAGACATAGAAGAGATGGGTAGAGAGGGAAGAGAAGAGTAGAGACTATAGATATATATAGACATAGAAGAGAAGGGAAGAGAAGAGTAGAGACTATAGGTATATATAGACATAGAAGAGAAGGGAAGAGAAGAGTAGAGACTATAGATATATATAGACATAGAAGAGAAGGGAAGAGTAGAGACTATAGGTATATAGACCCTCATTACCATTATAACCCTCATTACCATTATAACCTTCATTACCATTACAACCCTCATTACCATTATAACCCTCATTACCATTACAACCCTCATTACCATTATAACCCTGATAATCATTAGTCTAACAGTAATGATAGTTTGTTGATATGGTGAGAGCATCTGTACCCAGATCATCCAAAGAACCTTCCAGAACTATTTCTCATGGAATTGTAAAGATTCCTCACTACGGAAGGAATTCTTCCAACTGGGTTGGGGGGGGAGTGGTAGGTTTAGGACCTCTTGGACAATCTTCTGGGAACACCTTGACAGGATCTGTGTGATATTCGTTCAACTTCTCTTCGAGTTCTCCCAAGGTTAGTTGATTCAATGTTTCCTTCTGTACCTTGTTGTTCCACCCCCAGTGTGCTTTGGCCATCCACTTTTTCTTCTTGTTCGTCTTGTTGTCAATCTTGTTCTTGTCCAAACAGCAGAAGGCTGTCCACAGGAGCTGTGGGATGTTCACTCGTTTGTTCAGTGTGTTGCTCTTACTGGGCACCGCTCCAGTCACCACATAGGCTTCTATATTCCTGTTGTCACTAAAACAGTCCGTCATCAGCTTTTTTCTGACATTTTCCTCCATTTCTCTCCAGCTGCCATCGTTGAAGGACACCACCTGGGGAACGATGTTGGTCAGGGTAAAGGTGGACTCCTGAGTTTCCAAGTCATGAGCATGTGAATTTGGGAAGAGGTGACCTCTGTTCACAGCGTTATAATTTTTTGAGTTCTTTCGTTTTAATTTACCATAGTCGTAGTTCCCAGCCTGGTGTTCATACTGGCCTCCTCCAATTTTCTGCATTATAGGGCTGTTATTTTCCCCTTCGAGCTGCAGGAAACAACAGTCATACATTCATTCACTAGTTCTGTACAATAACCTCTATTTTCAGGGGGGGGGGTTCACAATCCACAATCAAGACAATCAAGTCTCTATACCCTCCATAGTGGTAGATCTATATTCTGTAACATAACTGTCTGTGATATATACCAGTAAACAAATACACATGTTATGTTATATGAATAAACATGAGTCCTACCTGGGGCTCGATCATCCAGGGTTCATCTGGTCTGGGGTCTGTAGGAGGACCAGTGAAGGTGTAGGCTGAGAACACAGGGATCCTGTTGAACGTGTCGTAGAGAGTTGCAAACCTGTAGATGTTGTTGAACAACTGGCAGATCGGCTTGTAGCGGTTCTGGTTCTGGCCCTGGTTCTGGACTGTCCCATCAACCAAAATACCTGGGAGATTTGGAGTTGTCCCCTTCATGAAGAACTTCTTGCATTCTGGATCAAACCTCTCCACTACACGAGAGAGAGCAGGAGGAAGGACAGAGAGAAGGAGGAGAGTAGAGAGATGATTCAATACCCCCATCATCACCTGAAGACTGTACTCCACAGAGACAAAGATGAAGTTACAGAGACCAGTTGGTAGACTGGAGACTGTTGATCTGAGTCAGGACAGACTGCTTTAAATAGTTATTTCAGAGACCAGTTGGTAGACTGGAGACTGTTGAGCTGAGTCAGGACAGACTGATTTAAATAGGTTTTCAGAGACTCCTCCTTCAGATGTCAAAACAGAAAGGGTTGATTTGCATAAACCCCTCTGTATGTTTCCATGGAAACTGCTGTAACAAATAACATGTGACTCACCTGTAGTTTCTAACATGTATGGACCCAGAACTTAATCACACAAGATTATAGTTCTGGGTGAATGAGATTAGACTGCTCTAAATAGTGACTGCATCCACACTTTGGTTCTGGTAGAACAACGTTTTAGGATAAAAACATGACTTTACTCAGCATAGAGTCTGTCAGAAGATACACATCACACAATTACAACAGTGGGACTGTTCTGGAATTACGGTTGCTGAGATCACATTCATTAATATCCCACAAGGCTTAGCGCCTCTTAGTCAGCAACTCAAAGAAGTAACACTTGCATTTCCCTTGACCAGCAAGTCAACATATTTAGTATGAGGTCTCAAATAATTAACATACATTACAGATATGATTACAACTGAATGAAACGGAGGAAGATGTGTCCAACTGAATGAAACGGAGGAAGATGTGTCCAACTGAATGAAACGGAGGAAGATGTGTCCAACTGAATGAAACGGAGGAAGATGTGTCCAACTGAATGAAACAGAGGAAGATGTGTCCAACTGAATGAAACGGAGGAAGATGTGTCCAACTGAATGAAACGGAGGAAGATGTGTCCAACTGAATGAAACAGAGGAAGATGTGTCCAACTGAATGAAACGGAGGAAAATGTGTCCAACTGAATGAAACAGAGGAAGATGTGTCCAACTGAATGAAACGGAGGAAGATGTGTCCAACTGAATGAAACAGAGGAAGATGTGTCCAACTGAATGAAACGGAGGAAGACGTGTCCAACTTGATGAAATGGAGGAAGATGTGTCATTGTGGTTTACATTTGATTTGTCACACCAGTTCCAGGTAGTAGACCTACAGTAGGTTTACATGTGATTTGTCACACCAGTCCCAGGAAGTAGACCTACAGTAGGTTTACATTTGATTTGTCACACCAGTCCCAGGAAGTAGACCTACAGTAGGTTTACATTTGATTTGTCACACCAGTCCCAGGAAGTAGACCTACAGTAGGTTTACATTTGATTTGTCACACCAGTCCCAGGAAGTAGACCTACAGTAGGTTTACATTTGATTTGTCACACCAGTCCCAGGAAGTAGACCTACAGTAGGTTTACATGTGATTTGTCACACCAGTCCCAGGAAGTAGACCTACAGTAGGTTTACATGTGATTTGTCACACCAGTCCCAGGAAGTAGACCTACAGTAGGTTTACATGTGATTTGTCACACCAGTTCTAGTTCATATTGCCTTTCCTGAAGAATTGTATTTCCTGACAATAATATTTAGACGGTCATTTCAGTTACTGATAAATCTATAGATTATTGAAGAATACAGCTGTCAGAACCATGTCTCCATCCCTATTCCCCCCCTCTCCCACTCCTCTCTAGCCCCATGTCTATCATCCATCTCTCTCCCTCAACTCCTCTCTCCCCCCTTATCTATCATCCATCTCTCTCCCTCTTCCCCCCTTCTCCCACTCCTCTCTAGCCCCTGTCTATCATCCATCTCTCTCCCTCTTCCCCCCTTCTCCCCTTCTCTCTAGCCCCTATCTATCATCCATCTCTCTCCCTCAACTCCTCTCTCCCCCCTTATCTATCATCCATCTCTCTCCCTCAACTCCTCTCTCCCCCCTATCTATCATCCATCTCTCTCCCTCAACTCCTCTCTCCCCCTTATCTATCATCCATCTCTCTCCCTCAACTCCTCTCTCGCCCCTTATCGAGCATCCATCTCTCTCCCCCCTATCTATCATCCATCTCTCTCCCTCAACGCTTCTCTCCCCCCTTATCTATCATCCATCTCTCTCCCTCAACTCCTCTCTCCCCCCTATCTATCATCCATCTCTCTCCCTCAACTCCTCTCTCCCCCTTATCTATCATCCATCTCTCTCCCTCAACTCCTCTCTCCCCCCTTATCTATCATCCATCTCTCTCCCTCAACTCCTCTCTCCCCCCTTATCTATCATCCATCTCTCTCCCTCAACTCCTCTCTCCCCCCTTATCTATCATCCATCTCTCTCCCTCAACTCCTCTCTCCCCCCTTATCTATCATCCATCTCTCTCCCTCAACTCCTCTCCTCTCTCCCCCCTTATCTATCATCCATCCCTCTCCCTCAACTCCTCTCTCCCCCCTTATCTATCATCCACCTCTCAACTCCTCTCTCCCCCTTATCTATCATCCATCTCTCTCCCTCAACTCCTCTCTCCCCCTTATCTATCATCCGTCTCTCTCCCTCAACACCTCTCTCCCCCTATCTATCATCCGTCTCTCTCCCTCAACTCCTCTCTCCCCCTTATCCATCATCCATCTCTCTCCCTCAACTCCTCTCTCCCCCTATCTATCATCCATCTCTCTCCCTAAACTCCTCTCTCCCCCTTATCTATCATCCGTCTCTCTCCCTCAACTCCTCTCTCCCCCTTATCTATTATCCATCTCTCTCCCTCAACTCCTCATCTATCATCCATCTCTCTCCCTCAACTCCTCTCTCCCCCCTTATCTATCATCCATCTCTCTCCCTCAACTCCTCTCTCCCCCTTATCTATCATCCATCTCTCTCCCTCAACTCCTCTCCCCCCGTATCTATCATCCATCTCTCTCCCTCAACTCCTCTCTCCCCCCTTATCTATCATCTATCTCTCTCCCTCAACTCCTCTCTCCCCCTTATCTATCATCCATCTCTCTCCCTCAACTCCTCTCCCCCCTTATCTATTATCCATCTCTCTCCCTCAACTCCTCTCTCCCCCTTATCTATCATCCATCTCTCTCCCATCTCTCTCCCTCAACTCCTCTCTCCCCCTTATCTATCATCCATCTCTCTCCCTCAACTCCTCTCTCCCCCCTTATCTATTATCCATCTCTCTCCCATCTCTCCCTCAACTCCTCTCTCCCCCTTATCTATCATCCATCTCTCTCCCTCAACTCCTCTCTCCCCCTTATCTATCATCCATCTCTCTCCCATCTCTCTCCCTCAACTCCTCTCTCCCCCTTATCTATCATCCATCTCTCTCCCTCAACTCCTCTCCCCCCTTATCTATTATCCATCTCTCTCCCTCAACTCCTCTCTCCCCCTTATCTATCATCCATCTCTCTCCCATCTCTCTCCCTCAACTCCTCTCTCCCCCCTTATCTATCATCCATCTCTCTCCCTCAACTCCTCTCCCCCCTTATCTATTATCCATCTCTCCCTCAACTCCTCTCTCCCCCTTATCTATCATCCATCTCTCTCCCATCTCTCTCCCTCAACTCCTCTCTCCCCCCTATCTATCATCCATCTCTCTCCCTCAACTCCTCTCTCCCCCCTATCTATCATCCATCTCTCTCCCTCAACTCCTTATCTATCATCCATCTCTCTCCCTCAACTCCTCTCTCCCCCCTTATCTATCATCCATCTCTCTCCCTCAACTCCTCTCTCCCCCCTTATCTATCATCCATCTCTCTCCCTCAACTCCTCTCTCCCCCTTATCTATCATCCATCTCTCTCCCTCAACTCCTCTCTCCCCCTTATCTATCATCCATCTCTCTCCCCCTTATCTATCATCCATCTCTCTCCCTCAACTCCTCTCTCCCCCCTTATCTATCATCCATCTCTCTCCCTCAACTCCTCTCTCCCCCCTTATCTATCATCCATCTCTCTTCCTCAACTCCTCTCTCCCCCTTATCTATCATCCATCTCTCTCCCTCAACTCCTCTCCCCCCTTATCTATCATCCATCTCTCTCCCTCAACTCCTCTCTCCCCCCTTATCTATCATCCATCTCTCTCCCTCAACTCCTCTCTCCCCCTTATCTATCATCCATCTCTCTCCCTCAACTCCTCTCCCCCCTTATCTATCATCCATCTCTCTCCCTCAACTCCTCTCTCCCCCTTATCTATCATCCATCTCTCTCCCTCAACTCCTCTCTCCCCCTTATCTATCATCCATCTCTCTCCCATCTCTCTCCCTCAACTCCTCTCTCCCCCCTTATCTATCATCCATCTCTCTCCCTCAACTCCTCTCTCCCCCCTTATCTATCATCCATCTCTCTCCCATCTCTCTCCCTCAACTCCTCTCTCCCCCCTTATCTATCATCCATCTCTCTCCCTCAACTCCTCTCTCCCCCCTATCTATCATCCATCTCTCTCCCTCAACTCCTTATCTATCATCCATCTCTCTCCCTCAACTCCTCTCTCCCCCCTTATCTATCATCCATCTCTCTCCCTCAACTCCTCTCTCCCCCCTTATCTATCATCCATCTCTCTCCCTCAACTCCTCTCTCCCCGCTTATCTATCATCCATCTCTCTCCCTCAACTCCTCTCTCCCCCTTATCTATCATCCATCTCTCTCCCTCAACTCCTCTCTCCCCCCTTATCTATCATCCATCTCTCTCCCTCACCTCCTCTCTCCCCCTTATCTCTCCACGTCTCTCTCTTCCACCTTCTCTCTCTCCTTTTTATTCCTTCATTACTGATTTGCAGGTAGAAAAGGTTACATGTATAACACACTATTACAACAGTGGGATTGTTCTGGAATTATGGTTGCTGAGATCACATTCATTAATATCCCACAAGGCTTAACACTTAACTCAGCACCCCCCCCCCCCCCCCCCCCCCTCTATCCTCTGTTAACTTGTAACTTTGTGAGGGTGGAGACTTTGTGAGGGTGGAGGTTTCTTTTATTGGTGTTGTTTATGTTGATGTATTGTGGTCTGAACACTGCTGAGTTTATTTCCAGTAACTGAAGTAGTTCACAGTAAGAGTTGACACAAGGCTGTGTATGTAGAGTTAGAAAATGTGGTTCCTAACAACACTGTGGTCAGAGCAGCACTGGACTGTTTAACACCTCAGACTCAGCAGCTGTAGATTCTTCAGTTGAGGCCTTTTCTCAGTAAGAGTAGAGGAGACTGGGGAACAAACTAACACTTTTAGAATTCAGTTTATTAATTATATTTTTGTGCAAACAAACATATCTCAGCTACCATTACACACTAAGTATGTGCCTAGGACGTACCAGTCATTTACAATTCAACCAAAAGTGGAGGGAATTAAATGTTACAATTGACCCAGTAGGTGAATGTTCCAAAGGTCAATAATTTAACAAAAAGAGAAGCAGCAAGTATATTTACTTGAGAACCTCAAAACATTTTAAAATGAAGCAGGTCACTCTATTTCACTTCTTGTAAAATGACGTTTGTAGTTGTGATTTAAAGGTGTGGATGTTTATTTGCTAATTGTTTACATTTGGTGTTGCCTTGAATGTTGGCTTGTATAACGTATGATATACTATGAATCAGTTTCTTATTTCATGAAACTACAGGAATCCTTTGTTTCAGGGAAACATTATATTTGTTCAACATGCGTGTGGGGAGGAGTTCCCCTTTCTGTCCAATGAGGTCATTTCTGGACAATATTTCAGCAAGTAAAATGATGGTTCTACTTTAGAATGTGGAACACACAGCCAATAGGGAGGTTTGATTGTTACACATGATAAATAGTTACACCTGTTCCACATACAGAGGAGTTTATCCAACCCTCCTTGTCCAGTCTTGACCACTAATTATACCAGACAGGACTCATCTTCATACAGAGGAGTTTATCCAACCCTCCTTGTCCAGTCTTGACCACTAATTATACCAGACAGGACTCATCTTCATACAGAGGAGTTTATCCAACCCTCCTTGTCCAGTCTTGACCACTAATTATACCAGACAGGACTCATCTTCATACAGAGGAGTTTATCCAACCCTCCTTGTCCAGTCTTGACCACTAATTATACCAGACAGGACACATCTTCATAGAGAGGAGTTTATCCAACCCTCCTTGTCCAGTCTTGACCACTAATTATACCAGACAGGACACATCTTCTCCCAGATATCATCACAGAATATATAACAATTTAGTTAGAAAGGACGCCACTGGGTGAACATTGAGGCATTGATAGATCATGAGAGAAGAAAATACTAAATTACCATTTCTAAACTTTTCATTTAATATGGAAAAACTCACCCCAGCACTTTCTGAGACAGGAAGGACATCACCCTCTTCTGGTCTTCACCCCACCAGGGACAGTGATGAACTGTGAGCTCTGTAGGCAGCTCCTGTTTGGGTACTGTGGTAGTATAAATACACATATTAGAGGGTACTGTGGTAGTATAAATACACATATCAGAGGGTTGGGTACTGTGGTAGAATAATTACACAAATCAGAAGGTACTGTGGTAGTATAAATACACATATCAGAGGGTACTGTGGTAGTATAAATACACATATCAGAGGGTACTGTGGTAGTATAAATACACATATTAAAAGGGTACTGTGGTAGTATAAATACACATATTAGAGGGTACTGTGGTAGTATAAATACACACATCAGAGGGTACTGTGGTAGTATAAAAAAACATATTAGAGGGTACTGTGGTAGTATAAATACACACATCAGAGGGTACTGTGGTAGTATAAATACACATATCAGAGGGTTGGGTACTGTGGTAGTATAAATACACATATCAGAGGGTACTGTGGTAGTATAAATACACATATCAGAGGGTACTGTGGTAGTATAAATACACATATCAGAGGGTACTGTGGTAGTATACATACACATATCAGAGGGTTGGGTACTGTGGTAGAATAAATACACATATCAGAGGGTTGGGTACTGTGGTAGTATAAATACACATATCAGAGGGTACTGTGGTAGTATAAATACACATATCAGAGGGTTGGGTACTGTGGTAGTATAAATACACATATCAGAGGGTTGGGTACTGTGGTAGTATAAATACACATATCAGAGGGTACTGTGGTAGTATAAATACACATATCAGAGGGTTGGGTACTGTGGTAGTATAAATACACATATCAGAGGGTACTGTGGTAGTATAAATACACATATCAGAGGGTACTGTGGTAGTATAAATACACATATCAGAGGGTACTGTGGTAGTATAAATACACATATCAGAGGGTACTGTGGTAGTATAAATACACATATCAGAGAGTACTGTGGTAGTATAAATACACATATCAGAGGGTACTGTGGTAGTATAAATACACATAGAGGGTTGGGTACTGTGGTAGTATAAATACACATATCAGAGGGTACTGTGGTAGTATAAATACACATATCAGAGGGTACTGTGGTCGTATAAATACACATATCAGATGGATGGGTACTATGGTAGTATAAATACACATATCAAAGGGTACTGTGGTAGTATAAATACACATCAGAGGGTACTGTGGTAGTATAAATACACATATCAGAGGATTGGGTACTGTGGTATTATAAATACACATATCATATGGTTGGGTACTGTGGTAGTATAAATACACATATCAGAGGGTACTGTGGTAGTATAAATACACATATCAGAGGGTACTGTGATAGTATAAATACACATATCAGAGGGTACTGTGGTAGTATAAATACACATATCAGAGGGTACTGTGGTAGTATAAATACACATATCAGAGGGTACTGTGGTAGTATAAATACACATATCAGAGGGTACTGTGGTAGTATAAATACACATATCAGAGGGTACTGTGGTAGTATAAATACACATATCAGAGGGGACTGTGGTAGTATAAATACACATATCAGAGGGTACTGTGGTAGTATAAATACACATATCAGAGGTTTGGGTACTGTGGTATTATAAATACACATATCAGAGGTTTGGGTACTGTGGTAGTATAAATACACATATCAGAGGGTACTGTGGTAGTATAAATACACATATCAGAGGGTACTGTGGTAGTATAAATACACATATCAGAGGGTATTGTGGTAGTATAAATACACATATCAGAGGGTACTGTGGTAGTATAAATACACATATCAGAGAGTACTGTGGTAGTATAAATACACATATCAGAGGGTACTGTGGTAGTATAAATACACATATCAGAGGGTTGGGTACTGTGGTAGTATAAATACACATATCAGAGGGTACTGTGGTAGTATAAATACACATATCAGAGGGTACTGTGGTCGTATAAATACACATATCAGATGGATGGGTACTATGGTAGTATAAATACACATATCAAAGGGTACTGTGGTAGTATAAATACACATCAGAGGGTACTGTGGTAGTATAAATACACATATCAGAGGATTGGGTACTGTGGTATTATAAATACACATATCATATGGTTGGGTACTGTGGTAGTATAAATACACATATCAGAGGGTACTGTGGTAGTATAAATACACATATCAGAGGGTACTGTGGTAGTATAAATACACATATCAGAGGGTACTGTGATAGTATAAATACACATATCAGAGGGTACTGTGGTAGTATAAATACACATATCAGAGGGTACTGTGGTAGTATAAATACACATATCAGAGGGTACTGTGGTAGTATAAATACACATATCAGAGGGTACTGTGGTAGTATAAATACACATATCAGAGGGTACTGTGGTAGTATAAATACACATATCAGAGGGGACTGTGGTAGTATAAATACACATATCAGAGGGTACTGTGGTAGTATAAATACACATATCAGAGGTTTGGGTACTGTGGTATTATAAAAACACATATCAGAGGTTTGGGTACTGTGGTAGTATAAATACACATATCAGAGGGTACTGTGGTAGTATAAATACACATATCAGAGGGTACTGTGGTAGTATAAATACACATATCAGAGGGTATTGTGGTAGTATAAATACACATATCAGAAGGTACTGTGGTAGTATAAATACACATATCAGAGGGTACTGTGGTAGTATAAATACACATATCAGAGGGTACTGTGGTAGTATAAATACACATGTCAGAGGGTACTGTGGTAGTATAAATACACATATCAGAGGGTTGGGTACTGTGGTAGTATAAATACACATATCAGAGGGTTGGGTACTGTGGTAGTATAAATACACACATCAGAGGGTACTGTGGTAGTATAAATACACATATCAGAGGGTTGGGTACTGTGGTAGTATAAATACACATATCAGAGGGTTGGGTACTGTGGTAGTATAAATACACATATCAGAGGGTACTGTGGTAGTATTAATACACATATCAGAGGGTACTGTGGTAGTATAAATACACATATCAGAGGGTACTGTGGTAGTATAAATACACATATCAGAGGGTACTGTGGTAGTATAAATACACATATCAGAGGGTACTGTGGTAGTATAAATACACATATCAGAGGGTTGGGTACTGTGGTATTATAAATACACATATCAGAGGGTTGGGTACTGTGGTAGTATAAATACACATATCAGAGGGTACTGTGGTAGTATAAATACACATATCAGAGGGTACTGTGGTAGTATAAATACACATATCAGAGGGTTGGGTACTGTGGTAGAATAAATACACATATCAGAGGGTTGGGTACTGTGGTAGTATAAATACACATATCAGAGGGTACTGTGGTAGTATAAATACACATATCAGAGGGTACTGTGGTAGTATAAATACACATATCAGAGGGTTGGGTACTGTGGTAGTATAAATACACATATCAGAGGGTACTGTGGTAGTATAAATACACATATCAGAGGGTTGGGTACTGTGGTAGTATAAATACACATATCAGAGGGTACTGTGGTAGTATAAATACACATATCAGAGGGTACTGTGGTAGTATAAATACACATATCAGAGGGTACTGTGGTAGTATAAATACACATATCAGAGGGTACTGTGGTCGTATAAATACACATATCAGATGGATGGGTACTATGGTAGTATAAATACACATATCAAAGGGTACTGTGGTAGTATAAATACACATCAGAGGGTACTGTGGTAGTATAAATACACATATCAGAGGATTGGGTACTGTGGTATTATAAATACACATATCATATGGTTGGGTACTGTGGTAGTATAAATACACATATCAGAGGGTACTGTGGTAGTATAAATACACATATCAGAGGGTACTGTGGTAGTATAAATACACATATCAGAGGGTACTGTGATAGTATAAATACACATATCAGAGGGTACTGTGGTAGTATAAATACACATATCAGAGGGTACTGTGGTAGTATAAATACACATATCAGAGGGTACTGTGGTAGTATAAATACACATATCAGAGGGTACTGTGGTAGTATAAATACACATATCAGAGGGGACTGTGGTAGTATAAATACACATATCAGAGGGTACTGTGGTAGTATAAATACACATATCAGAGGTTTGGGTACTGTGGTATTATAAATACACATATCAGAGGTTTGGGTACTGTGGTAGTATAAATACACATATCAGAGGGTACTGTGGTAGTATAAATACACATATCAGAGGGTACTGTGGTAGTATAAATACACATATCAGAGGGTATTGTGGTAGTATAAATACACATATCAGAAGGTACTGTGGTAGTATAAATACACATATCAGAGGGTACTGTGGTAGTATAAATACACATATCAGAGGGTACTGTGGTAGTATAAATACACATGTCAGAGGGTACTGTGGTAGTATAAATACACATATCAGAGGGTTGGGTACTGTGGTAGTATAAATACACATATCAGAGGGTTGGGTACTGTGGTAGTATAAATACACACATCAGAGGGTACTGTGGTAGTATAAATACACATATCAGAGGGTTGGGTACTGTGGTAGTATAAATACACATATCAGAGGGTTGGGTACTGTGGTAGTATAAATACACATATCAGAGGGTACTGTGGTAGTATTAATACACATATCAGAGGGTACTGTGGTAGTATAAATACACATATCAGAGGGTACTGTGGTAGTATAAATACACATATCAGAGGGTACTGTGGTAGTATAAATACACATATCAGAGGGTACTGTGGTAGTATAAATACACATATCAGAGGGTTGGGTACTGTGGTATTATAAATACACATATCAGATGGTTGGGTACTGTGGTAGTATAAATACACATATCAGAGGGTACTGTGGTAGTATAAATACACATATCAGAGGGTACTGTGGTAGTATAAATACACATATCAGAGGGTTGGGTACTGTGGTAGAATAAATACACATATCAGAGGGTTGGGTACTGTGGTAGTATAAATACACATATCAGAGGGTACTGTGGTAGTATAAATACACATATCAGAGGGTACTGTGGTAGTATAAATACACATATCAGAGGGTTGGGTACTGTGGTAGTATAAATACACATATCAGAGGGTACTGTGGTAGTATAAATACACATATCAGAGGGTTGGGTACTGTGGTAGTATAAATACACATATCAGAGGGTACTGTGGTAGTATAAATACACATATCAGAGGGTACTGTGGTAGTATAAATACACATATCAGAGGGTACTGTGGTAGTATAAATACACATATCAGAGGGTACTGTGGTAGTATAAATACACATATCAGAGAGTACTGTGGTAGTATAAATACACATATCAGAGGGTACTGTGGTAGTATAAATACACATATCAGAGGGTTGGGTACTGTGGTAGTATAAATACACATATCAGAGGGTACTGTGGTAGTATAAATACACATATCAGAGGGTATTGTGGTCGTATAAATACACATATCAGATGGATGGGTACTATGGTAGTATAAATACACATATCAAAGGGTACTGTGGTAGTATAAATACACATCAGAGGGTACTGTGGTAGTATAAATACACATATCAGAGGATTGGGTACTGTGGTATTATAAATACACATATCATATGGTTGGGTACTGTGGTAGTATAAATACACATATCAGAGGGTACTGTGGTAGTATAAATACACATATCAGAGGGTACTGTGGTAGTATAAATACACATATCAGAGGGTACTGTGATAGTATAAATACACATATCAGAGGGTACTGTGGTAGTATAAATACACATATCAGAGGGTACTGTGGTAGTATAAATACACATATCAGAGGGTACTGTGGTAGTATAAATACACATATCAGAGGGTACTGTGGTAGTATAAATACACATATCAGAGGGTACTGTGGTAGTATAAATACACATATCAGAGGGGACTGTGGTAGTATAAATACACATATCAGAGGGTACTGTGGTAGTATAAATACACATATCAGAGGTTTGGGTACTGTGGTATTATAAATACACATATCAGAGGTTTGGGTACTGTGGTAGTATAAATACACATATCAGAGGGTACTGTGGTAGTATAAATACACATATCAGAGGGTACTGTGGTAGTATAAATACACATATCAGAGGGTATTGTGGTAGTATAAATACACATATCAGAAGGTACTGTGGTAGTATAAATACACATATCAGAGGGTACTGTGGTAGTATAAATACACATATCAGAGGGTACTGTGGTAGTATAAATACACATGTCAGAGGGTACTGTGGTAGTATAAATACACATATCAGAGGGTTGGGTACTGTGGTAGTATAAATACACATATCAGAGGGTTGGGTACTGTGGTATTATAAATACACACATCAGAGGGTACTGTGGTAGTATAAATACACATATCAGAGGGTTGGGTACTGTGGTAGTATAAATACACATATCAGAGGGTTGGGTACTGTGGTAGTATAAATACACATATCAGAGGGTACTGTGGTAGTATTAATACACATATCAGAGGGTACTGTGGTAGTATAAATACACATATCAGAGGGTACTGTGGTAGTATAAATACACATATCAGAGGGTACTGTGGTAGTATAAATACACATATCAGAGGGTACTGTGGTAGTATAAATACACATATCAGAGGTTTGGGTACTGTGGTATTATAAATACACATATCAGATGGTTGGGTACTGTGGTAGTATAAATACACATATCAGAGGGTACTGTGGTAGTATAAATACACATATCAGAGGGTACTGTGGTAGTATAAATACACATATCAGAGGTTTGGGTACTGTGGTATTATAAATACACATATCAGATGGTTGGGTACTGTGGTAGTATAAATACACATATCAGAGGGTACTGTGGTAGTATAAATACACATATCAGAGGGTACTGTGGTAGTATAAATACACATATCAGAGGGTTGGGTACTGTGGTATTATAAATACACATATCAGATGGTTGGGTACTGTGGTAGTATAAACACACATATCAGACGGTACTGTGGTAATATAAATACACATATCAGATGGTTGGGTACTGTGGTAGTATAAATACACATATCAGAGGGTACTGTGGTAGTATAAATACACATATCAGAGGGTACTGTGGTAGTATAAATACACATTTCTGTTGTATAATAATGAATATCAGTAAACATTCTAACCAACAGGTAAAGGCTCATCTGGAGAATGTGTCTATTGGCTGAGCAGGCAACTGTCGGGAGAAGGAAGGGCAGAATGTTTTTTAACCAAAATTCCTTATAAAATGTTTAGTTTGTGATATTGAAATTCTAACACTGATGTTATAAACACTTATTTAGGAAAAGTCAAGGAGGGGGTCAGGGGGTCGGGGAAATTACTTTCACAATGACAGAGTTAGGGCCTATTTTAAATTCCTCAAACACGTCTGTGATTCTTCTTAGTCCAAGATGGCATAGCAGTCAGACGTCTTTTGTCCTCGTCTTGTCGTGTCCCGTATATACACGTATATATATTTACACCTTTCTTTGCATATCTTTTATATATTTTCTTTTCCCAAAAACTCAACTTCAAAACACTTTCCTGCAACCCGCCAATTAAAAAAAAGTATTATTATTATTTACCTCAAATCTGAAATCCACAATAGAAGCTAACCAGAAGCTAGCCAGTTTAGTGGCTAACGTTAGTACATTTACATTTACATTTAAGTCATTTAGCAGACGCTCTTATCCAGAGCGACTTACAAATTGGTGCATTCACCTTATGATATCCAGTGGAACAACCACTTTACAATAGTGCATCTAACTCTTTTAAGGGGGAGGGGGGGGGTTAGGAGGATTACTTTATCCTATCCTAGGTATTCCTTAAAGAGGTGGGGTTTCAGGTGTCTCCGGAAGGTGGTGATTGACTCCGCTGACCTGGCGTCGTGAGGGAGTTTGTTCCACCATTGGGGTGCCAGAGCAGCGAACAGTTTTGACTGGGCTGAGCAGGAACTGTACTTCCTCAGAGGTAGGGAGGCGAGCAGGCCAGAGGTGGATGAACGCAGTGCCCTTGTTTGGGTGTAGGGCCTGATCAGAGCCTGAAGGTACGGAGGTGCCGTTCCCCTCACAGCTCCGTAGGCAAGCACCATGGTCTTGTAGCGGATGCGAGCTTCAACTGGAAGCCAGTGGAGAGAGCGGAGGAGCGGGGTGACGTGAGAGAACTTGGGAAGGTTGAACACCAGACGGGCTGCGGCGTTCTGGATGAGTTGTAGGGGTTTAATGGCACAGGCAGGGAGCCCAGCCAACAGCGAGTTGCAGTAATCCAGACGGGAGATGACAAGTGCCTGGATTAGGACCTGCGCCGCTTCCTGTGTGAGGCAGGGTCGTACTCTGCGAATGTTGTAGAGCATGAACCTACAGGAACGGGTCACCGCCTTGATGTGAGTTGAGAACGACAGGGTGTTGTCCAGGATCACGCCAAGGTTCTTAGCGCTCTGGGAGGAGGACACAATGGAGTTGTCAACCGTGATGGCGAGATCATGGAACGGGCAGTCCTTCCCCGGGAGGAAGAGCAGCTCCGTCTTGCCGAGGTTCAGCTTGAGGTGGTGATCCGTTAGTATTTAATCTAACCACGGTTTGTGGTCATCAGCTATTCCTTTAGCTCGAAACTCTATCGGCACTTTTGTACAACGCGACTCAGACCAGAACATACCGGACCTATTTTTCTTCATATCCCCGGATTTCAACTGCAAGCTCTGGACATTTACACCTGGATTTCGCAGCTATCTAGCTGCTACCCGTGTGACTATTGGCTTACGTCGATCCCGGAGCAAACATCAATTATTCCGGAGCTAGCCAGCTGAAGAGTTCCATCAGCCACTCCTGGGCTACAATCACCTATCCGGACCCGTTTTACTGCCGATGCGGAGCCCCACCGGGACTCCACCGGGACTGGACTACCGACGTTATCCAACTGGCACCTCCGTCGCGACGTTACCTGAACGCTCATCTGCGGCCCGCTAATCGTTAGCGGTCTTATCGGCTACTATCTGAATAAGTCTATCGGACAATTTTTCTTGGGTCACTATAACTATATCTATTTTGCCAATTGGATTGATCCCCTCTACCACACGGAACCCCACTAATCTACCGACGGAAACGCACGAGGCGGCTAATAACAGACCTCCATCCTATGCTAGCTTGCTACCGATTGCCCGGCTAGCTGTCTGAATCGCCGTGACCCCAACCAACCTCTACGCACTGGACCCTTATGATCACTCGACTAAGCATGCCTCTCCTTAATATCAATATGCCTTGTCCATTGCTGTTCTGGTTAGTGTTTATTGGCTTATTTCACTGTAGAGCCTCTAGCCCTGCTCACTATACCTTATCCAACCTTTCAGTTCCACCACCCACACATGCGATGACATCACCTGGTTTCAATGATGTTTCTAGAGACAATATCTCTCTCATCATCACTCAATACCTAGGTTTACCTCCACTGTATTCACATCCTACCATACCTTTGTCTGTACATTATACCTTAACTTCTTTAATCGCCCCCAGAAACTTCCTTTTACTCTCTGTTCTAGACATTCTAGATGACCAATTCTTATAGCTTTTAGCCGTACCCTTATCCTACTCCTACTCTGTTCCTCTGGTGATGTAGAGGTGAATCCAGGCCCTGCAGTGCCTAACTCCACTCCTATTCCCCAGGCACTCTCTTTTGATGACTTCTGTAACCGTAATAGCCTTGGTTTCATGCATGTTAACATTAGAAGCCTCCTCCCTAAGTTTTATTTTATTCACTGCTTTAGCACACTCTGCCAACCCGGATGTCCTAGCCGTGTCTGAATCCTGGCTTAGGAAGACCACCAAAAACCCTGAAATGTTCATCCCTAACTACAACATTTTCAGACAAGATAGAACGGCCAAAGGGGGCGGTGTTGCAATCTACTGCAAAGATAACCTGCAGAGTTCTGTCCTACTATCCAGGTCTGTTCCCAAACAATTTAGAACTTCTACTTTTAAAAATCCACCTCTCTAAAAACAAGTCTCTTACCGTTGCCACCTGCTATAGACCGTGCTCTGGACACCATATGTGAACTGATTGCCCCCCATCTATCTTCAGAGCTCGTGCTGCTAGGCAACCTAAACTGGAACATGCTTAACACCCCGGCCATCCTACAATCTAAGCTTGATGCCCTCAATCTCACACAAATTATCAATGAACCTACCAGGTACCACCCCAAAGCCGTAAACACAGGCATCCTCATAGACATCATCTTAACCAACTTGCCCTCTAAATACACCTCTGCTGTTTTCAACCAAGATCTCAGCGATCACTGCCTCATTGCCTGCATCCGTAATGGGTCAGCGGTCAAACGACCTCCACTCATCACTATCAAACGCTCCCTGAAACACTTCAGCGAGCAGGCCTTTCTAATCGACCTGGCCCGGGTATCCTGGAAGGATATTGATCTCATCCCGTCAGTAGAGGATGCCTGTTTTTTTTTTTTTTTAAATGCCTTCCTCACCATCTTAAATAAGCATGCCCCTTTCAAGAAATTTAGAACCAGGAACAGATATAGCCCTTGGTTCTCTCCAGACCTGACTGCCCTTGACCAACAAAAAAACATCATGTGGCGTTCTGCATTAGCATCGAACAGCCCCCATGATATGCAACTTTTCAGGGAAGCTAGAAACCAATATACACAGGCAGTTAGAAAAGCCAAGGCTAGCTTTTTCAAGAAGAAATTTGCTTCATGCAACACAAACTCAAAAAAGTTATTGGACACTGTAAAGTCCATGGAGAATAAGAGCACCTCCTCCCAGCTGCCCACTGCTCTGAGGATAGGAAACTGTCACCACCGATAAATCCACTATAATTGAGAATTTCAATAAGCATTTTTTTACGGCTGGCCATGCTTTCCACCTGTCTACCCCTACCCCGGTCAACAGCACTGCACCCCCCACAGCAACTCGCCCAAGCCTTCCCCATTTCTCCTTCTCCCAAATCCAGTCAGCTGATGTTCTGAAAGAGCTGCAAAATCTGGACCCCCACAAATCAGCCGGGCTAGACAATCTGGACCCTTTCTTTCTAAAATGATCTGCCGAAATTGTTGCCACCCCTATTACTAGCCTGTTCACACTCTCTTTCGTGTCGTCTGAGATTCCCAAAGATTGGAAAGCAGCTGCGGTCATCCCCCTCTTCAAAAGGGGGAGACACTCTAGACCCAAACTGCTACAGACTTATATCTATTCTACCCTGCCTTCTAACGTCTTTGAAAGCCAAGTTAACAAACAGATTACCGACCATTTCGAATCCCACCGTACTGTGCAATCTGGTTTCAGAGCTGGTCATGGGTGCACCTCAGCCACGCTCAAGGTCCTAAACGACATCTTAACCGCCATCGATAAGAAACAATACTGTGCAGCCATATTCATTGACCTGGCCAAGGCTTTTGACTCTGTCAATCACCACATCCTCATCGGCAGACTCGACAGTCTTCGTTTCTCAAACGATTGCCTCGCCTGGTTCACCAACTACTTCTCTGATAGAGTGCAGTGTGTCAAATCAGAGGGTCTGTTGTCCGGGCCTCTGGCAGTCCCTATGG
Source organism: Salvelinus namaycush (assembly GCF_016432855.1). Lineage (NCBI taxonomy): Eukaryota > Metazoa > Chordata > Actinopteri > Salmoniformes > Salmonidae > Salvelinus > Salvelinus namaycush. The sequence continues at coordinate 52,702 of NW_024061108.1, read as the reverse complement.
GGGTGCCACAGGGTTCAATTCTTGGACCGATTCTCTTCTCTGTATACATCAATGATGTTGCTCTTGCTGCTGGTGAGTCTCTGATCCACCTCTACGCAGACGACACCATTCTGTATACTTCTGGCCCTTCTTTGGACACTGTGTTAACAATCCTCCAGGCGAGCTTCAATGCCATACAACTCTCCTTCCGTGGCCTCCAATTGCTCTTAAATACGAGTAAAACTAAATGCATGCTCTTCAACCGATCGCTGCCTGCACCTGCCTGCCTGTCCAACATCACTACTCTGGACGGCTCTGACTTAGAATATGTGGACAACTACAAATACCTAGGTGTCTGGTTAGACTGTAAACTCTCCTTCCAGACTCACATCAAACATCTCCAATCCAAAGTTAAATCTAGAATTGGCTTCCTATTCCGCAACAAAGCATCCTTCACTCATGCTGCCAAACATACCCTTGTAAAACTGACCATCCTACCAATCTTCGACTTCGGTGATGTCATTTACAAAATAGCCTCCAATACCCTACTCAATAAATTGGATGCAGTCTATCACAGTGCCATCCGTTTTGTCACCAAAGCCCCATATACTACGCACCACTGCGACCTGTACACTCTCGTTGGCTGGCCCTCGCTTCATACTCGTCGCCAAACCCACTGGCTCCAGGTCATCTACAAGACCCTGCTAGGTAAAGTCCCCCCTTATCTCAGCTCGCTGTTGACCATAGCAGCACCTACCTGTAGCACGCGCTCCAGCAGGTATATCTCTCTGGTCACCCCCAAAACCAATTCTTCCTTTGGCCGCCTCTCCTTCCAGTTCTCTGCTGCCAATTACTGGAACAAACTGCAAAAATCACTGAAGCTGGAAACACTTATCTCCCTCACTAGCTTTAAGCACCAGCTGTCAGAGCAGCTCACAGATTACTGCACCTGTACATAGCCCATCTATAATTTAGCCCAAACAACTACCTCTTTCCCTACTGTATTTATTTATTTTGCTCCTTTGCACCCCATTATTTCTATCTCTACTTTGCACATTCTTCCACTGCAAACCAACCATTCCAGTGTTTTTACTTGCTATATTGTACTTACTTCGCCACCATGACCTTTTTATTGCCTTTACCTCCCTTATCAACTAATTTGCTCACATTGTATATAGACTTATTTTTCTACTGTATTATTGACTGTATGTTTGTTTTACTCCATGTGTAACTCTGTGTTGTTGTATGTGTCGAACTGCGTTGCTTTATCTTGGCCAGGTCGCAATTGTAAATGAGAACTTTTTCTCAACTTGCCTACCTGGTTAAATAAAAGGTGAAATTTTTGAAGAATACAGCTGTCTCATAACCATGTCTCCATCCCTCTCTCCCCCTCTTACTCCCCCCCTTCTCTATCCTCTAACTCGTAACTTTGTGAGGGTGGAGACTTCACTAACCAGAACTCAGTTCTCATTATTGGAAACCAGAAGATGTTAATAATGGTTTCATTTATTGGTGTTGTTTATGTTGATGTATTCTGTGGTCTGACCACTGCTGAGTTTATTTCCAGTAACTGAAGTAGTTCACAGTAAGAGTTGACACAAGGCTGTGTATGTAGAGTTAGAAAATGTGGTTCCTAACAACACTGTGGTCAGAGCAGCACTGGACTGTTTAACACCTCAGACTCAGCAGCTGTCGATTCTTCAGTTGAGGCCTTTTCTCAGTAAGAGTAGAGGAGACTGGGGAACAGACTAACACTTTTAGACTTTAGTTTATTATGAAAATATTATTTAAGTTAGAGGAATTATATTTTTATACAAACAACATATCTCAGCTACCATAACACACTATGTATGTTCCCAGGACATACCAGTCATTTACAATTCAACCAAGTGATGGATATTAAATGTTACAATTGACCCAGTAGGTGAATGTTCCACAGGTCAATAATTTAACAAAAAGAGAAGCAGCAAGTATATTTACTTCAGGGCCTCAAAACCCTTTTTCTTCTTCAATAAAACTAAAAGTATTCAATGGATTTAAACAAAACCTCTTGGTCATGTTGAGAAACTAAACAAGCAATAGCAGTGTTGCTATTGAACGTTGGCTTGTATGATGTATGATATACTATGAATCAATTTCATATTTCATGAAACTACAGGAATCCTTTATTTCAGGGAAACATTATATTTGTTCAACATGCGTGTGGGGAGGAGTTCCCCTTTCTGTCCAATGAGGTCATTTCTGAACACATATCAGAGGGTACTGTGGTAGTATAAATACACATATCAGAGGGTACTGTGGTAGTATAAATACACATATCAGAGGGTACTGTGGTAGTATAAATACACATAGAGGGTACTGTGGTAGTATAAATACACATATCAGAGGGTTGGGTACTGTGGTAGAATAAATACACATATCAGAGGGTACTGTGGTAGTATAAATACACATATCAGAGGGTACTGTTGTAGTATAAATACACATATCAGAGGGTACTGTGGTAGTATAAATACACATATCAGAAGGTACTGTGGTAGTATAAATACACATATCAGAGGGTACTGTGGTAGAATAAATACACATATCAGAGGGTACTGAGGTAGAATAAATACACATATCAGAGGGTACTGAGGTAGAATAAATACACATATCAGAGGGTACTGTGGTAGTATAAATACACATATCAGAGGGTACTGTGGTAGTATAAATACACATATCAGAGGGTTCTGTGGTAGTATTAATACACATACAGTGGGCTCCAAACTAACTGGCACACCTGACTGGCAATGCACAAACAGTGCTTAAACAAATAATTATAATTACAGAGATAAACTCAAAATACCAACATGTGAGAAATACTGTACTTTATTAATGTTTCAATGGAACCAACCAAAATAATTTATTGATTGAATTAAAAATCTATGTCCTCCAAATCAAGGTTTCACAATTAATGGCACCCTTAAAGATTATTGTAAATAACATCTACCAAAATTAAACCACAAATTAAATTCCACTTATTTAAGTTTATCTAAGTCTTAAGGAACTATACTGAGCCATTACATCACTTCCTGTTTCACTAGGGTATAAAAATGAGGTAACACACATGCAATATCCCTTTGTCATCCAACACCATGAAGAAAAGACCTGGCAGTTCAAAAGAGACAGATGGTCGTAGACCTTCATAAATCTGGTAATGGCTACAAGAAGATCCACAAACGATTGAATAAACCACTGAGCACTTGTCAGGGCAATTATTAAAACATTCAAAAGATATGGAACAGTTGAAACCTCACGGATAGAGGACGCAAATGCATTTTGCCCCCCAGGATGGGGAGGAGGATGGTGAGAGAAGCAACAAAATCCCCAAGAATCACTGAGAAAGAATTGCAGGCCTTGGTGGCGTCTTGGGGTCACCAGGGTTCAAATAGCACCATCAGACGCCACCTCCACAACCACAGGCTCTCTGGAAGGGTTGCCAGAAGAAAGCCCTTAATGACCCCAAGACACAGACGCCACCTCCACAACCACAGGCTCTCTGGAAGGGTTGCCAGAGAAAGCCCTTTCTGACCACAAGACACAGACGCAAGCGCTTGGAGTTTCCCAAACGTCATTTAAATTATGACTGGAAGAAGGTGCTCTGGTCAGATGAGACCAAAATTGAACGTTTTGGTCAGATACAGCACCGGCATGTTTGGCGTCGAAACAGAGATGCATACAAGGAGAGGCACCTCATACTCGTGGTGAAATATGGAGGGGGGGGTCAGTGATGTTTTGGGGCTGTTTTAATTCCAGAGGTCCAGGGGCACTGGTTAAGATTGATGGCATAATGAATTCCACCAAGTTTCAGGCAATTTGGGCTGACAATCTGGTTGCCTCTGCCAGAAGGCTGGGACTTGGCCGTATGTGGACTTTCCAACAAGACAATGACCCCAAACACACCTCAAGATCCACACAGAAATGGTTCTGTGACAACTAAATCAATGTTCTGCCATGGCCATCTCAGTCGCCGGACCTCAATCCAATCGAAAACCTGTGGGCTGAGTGGAAGAGGCCAGTTGATAAGCGCAAACCCAAGAATGTGAAGGATCTTGAAAGGATCTGCATAGAGGAATGGTCCAAAATCCCTCCAAATGTGTTCCTTAACCTTGTCAAACATTACAGGAAAAGACTCCATGCTGTTGTCCTTGCCAGAGGTGGTGGCACTAAGTACTAAATGAGGAGTGCCAATAATGATAAAACCTTGATTTTGGTTAAATTTATTTTGTATTAAATAATTGTATGATTTTGGTTGGTTCCATTGAAACATTAATAAAGTACAGTATTTCTCACATGTTGGTATTTTGAGTTTCTCTCTATAATTATATTGTTTATATTTTTAAAGTATTGTTTGCGCATTGCCAGTCAGGGGTGCCAGTAATTTTGGAGCCCACTGTATCAGAGGGTTGGGTACTGTGGTAGTATAAATACACATATCAGCGGGTACTGTGGTAGTATAAATACACATATCAGAAGGTACTGTGGTAGTATAAATACACATATCAGAGGGTACTGTTGTAGTATAAATACACATATCAGAGGGTACTGTGGTAGTATAAATACACATATCAGCGGGTACTGTGGTAGTATAAATACACACAGAGGGTACTGTGGTAGTATAAATACACACATCAGAGGGTACTGTGGTAGTATAAATACACATATCAGAGGGTACTGTGGTAGTATAAATACACATATCAGAGGGTACTGTGGTAGTATAAATACACATATCAGAGGGTACTGTGGTAGTATAAATACACATAGAGGGTTGTGTATTGTGGAAGTATAAATACACATATCAGAGGGTTGGGTACTGTGGTAGTATAAATACACATATCAGAGGGTTGGGTACTGTGGTAGTATAAATACACATATCAGAGGGTACTGTGGTAGTAAAAATACACATATCAGAGGGTTGGGTACTGTGGTAGTATAAATACACATATCAGAGGGTACTGTGGTAGTATAAATACACATATCAGAGGGTACTGTGGTAGTATAAATACACATATCAGAGGGTACTGTGGTAGTATAAATACACATCGAGGGTACTGTGGTGGTATAAATACACATATCAGAGGGTACGGTACTGTGGTAGTATAAATACACATATCAGAGGGTACTGTGGTAGTATAAATACACATATCAGAGGGTACTGTGGTAGAATAAATACACATATCAGAGGGTACTGTGGTAGTATAAATACACATATCAGAGGGTACTGTGGTAGTATAAATACACATATCAGAGGGTACTGTGGTAGAATAAATACACATATCAGAGGGTTGGGTACTGTGGTAGTATAAATACACATATCAGAGGGTTGGGTACTGTGGTAGAATAAATACACATATCAGAGGGTACTGTGGTAGAATAAATACACATATCAGAGGGTTGGGTACTGTGGTAGTATAAATACACATATCAGAGGGTTGGGTACTGTGGTAGAATAAATACACATATCAGAGGGTACTGTGGTAGTATAAATACACATATCAGAGGGTACTGTGGTAGAATAAATACACATATCAGAGGGTACTGTGGTAGTATAAATACACATATCAGAGGGTACTGTGGTAGTATAAATACACATATCAGAGGGTTGGGTACTGTGGTAGTATAAATACACATATCAGAGGGTACTGTGGTAGTATAAATACACATATCAGAGGGTACTGTGGTAGAATAAATACACATATCAGAGGGTTGGGTACTGTGGTAGTATAAATACACATATCAGAGGGTTGGGTACTGTGGTAGAATAAATACACATATCAGAGGGTACTGTGGTAGAATAAATACACATATCAGAGGGTTGGGTACTGTGGTAGTATAAATACACATATCAGAGGGTTGGGTACTGTGGTAGAATAAATACACATATCAGAGGGTACTGTGGTAGTATAAATACACATATCAGAGGGTACTGTGGTAGAATAAATACACATATCAGAGGGTACTGTGGTAGTATAAATACACATATCAGAGGGTACTGTGGTAGTATAAATACACATATCAGAGGGTACTGTGGTAGTATAAATACACATATCAGAGGGTACTGTGGTAGTATAAATACACATATCAGAGGGTACTGTGGTAGTATAAATACACATATCAGAGGGTACTGTGGTAGTATAAATACACATATCAGAGGGTTGGATACTGTGGTAGTATAAATACACATATCAGAGGGTACTGTGGTAGTATAAATACACATATCAGAGAGTACTGTGGTAGTATAAATACACATATCAGAGGGTACTGTGGTAGTATAAATACACATATCAGAGGGTACTGTGGTAGTATAAATACACATATCAGAGGGTACTGTGGTAGTATAAATACACATATCAGAGGGTACTGTGGTAGTATAAATACACATATCAGAGGGTACTGTGGTAGTATAAATACACATATCAGAGGGTACTGTGGTAGTATAAATACACATATCAGAGGGTACTGTGGTAGTATAAATACACATATCAGAGGGTACTGTGGTAGTATAAATACACATATCAGAGGGTACTGTGGTAGTATAAATACACATATCAGAGGATACTGTGGTAGTATAAATACACATATCAGAGGGTACTGTGGTAGTATAAATACACATATCAGAGGGTACTGTGGTAGTATAAATACACATATCAGAGGGTACTGTGGTAGTATAAATACACATATTAAAAGGGTACTGTGGTAGTATAAATACACATATCAGAGGGTACTGTGGTAATATAAATACACATATCAGAGGGTACTGTGGTAGTATAAATACACATACAGTGGGCTCCAAACTAACTGGCACCCCTGACTGGCACAAACAATGCTTAAACAAATAATTATAATTACAGAGATAAACTCAAAATACCAACATGTGAGAATTACTGTACTTTATTAATGTTTCAATGGAACCAACCAAAATAATTTATTGATTTAATTAAAAATCTATGTCCTCCAAATCAAGGTTTCACAATTAATGGCACCCTTAAAGATTATTGTAAATAACATCTACCAAAATTAAACCACAAATTAAATTCCACTTATTTAAGTTTATCTAAGTCTTAAGGAACTATACTGAGCCATTACATCACTTCCTGTTTCACTAGGGTATAAAAATGAGGTAACACACATGCAATATCCCTTTGTCATCCAACACCATGAAGAAAAGACCTGGCAGTTCAAAAGAGACAGATGGTCGGAGACCTTCATAAATCTGGTAATGGCTACAAGAAGATCCACAAACGATTGAATAAACCACTGAGCACTTGTCAGGGCAATTATTAAAACATTCAAAAGATATGGAACAGTTGAAACCTCACGGATAGAGGACACAAATGCATTTTGCCCCCCAGGATGGGGAGGAGGATGGTGAGAGAAGCAACAAAATCCCCAAGAATCACTGAGAAAGAATTGCAGGCCTTGGTGGCGTCTTGGGGTCACCAGGGTTCAAATAGCACCATCAGACGCCACCTCCACAACCACAGGCTCTCTGGAAGGGTTGCCAGAAGAAAGCCCTTAATGACCCCAAGACACAGACGCCACCTCCACAACCACAGGCTCTCTGGAAGGGTTGCCAGAGAAAGCCCTTTCTGACCACAAGACACAGACGCAAGCGCTTGGAGTTTCCCAAACGTCATTTAAATTATGACTGGAAGAAGGTGCTCTGGTCAGATGAGACCAAAATTGAACGTTTTGGTCAGATACAGCACCGGCATGTTTGGCGTCGAAACAGAGATGCATACAAGGAGAGGCACCTCATACTCGTGGTGAAATATGGAGGGGGGGGTCAGTGATGTTTTGGGGCTGTTTTAATTCCAGAGGTCCAGGGGCACTGGTTAAGATTGATGGCATAATGAATTCCACCAAGTTTCAGGCAATTTGGGCTGACAATCTGGTTGCCTCTGCCAGAAGGCTGGGACTTGGCCGTATGTGGACTTTCCAACAAGACAATGACCCCAAACACACCTCAAGATCCACACAGAAATGGTTCTGTGACAACTAAATCAATGTTCTGCCATGGCCATCTCAGTCGCCGGACCTCAATCCAATCGAAAACCTGTGGGCTGAGTGGAAGAGGGCAGTTGATAAGCGCAAACCCAAGAATGTGAAGGATCTTGAAAGGATCTGCATAGAGGAATGGTCCAAAATCCCTCCAAATGTGTTCCTTAACCTTGTCAAACATTACAGGAAAAGACTCCATGCTGTTGTCCTTGCCAGAGGTGGTGGCACTAAGTACTAAATGAGGAGTGCCAATAATGATAAAACCTTGATTTTGGTTAAATTTATTTTGTATTAAATAATTGTATGATTTTGGTTGGTTCCATTGAAACATTAATAAAGTACAGTATTTCTCACATGTTGGTATTTTGAGTTTCTCTCTATAATTATATTGTTTATATTTTTAAAGTATTGTTTGCGCATTGCCAGTCAGGGGTGCCAGTAATTTTGGAGCCCACTGTATCAGAGGGTTGGGTACTGTGGTAGTATAAATACACATATCAGAGGGTACTGTGGTAGTATAAATACACATATCAGAGGGTACTGTGGTAGTATAAATACACATATCAGTGGGTACTGTGGTAGTATAAATACACATAGAGGGTACTGTGGTAGTATAAATACACACATCAGAGGGTACTGTGGTAGTATAAATACACATATCAGAGGGTACTGTGGTAGTATAAATACACATATCAGAGGGTACTGTGGTAGTATAAATACACATATCAGTGGGTACTGTGGTAGTATAAATACACATAGAGGGTACTGTGGTAGTATAAATACACACATCAGAGGGTACTGTGGTAGTATAAATACACATATCAGAGGGTACTGTGGTAGTATAAATACACATATCAGAGGGTACTGTGGTAGTATAAATACACATATCAGAGGGTACTGTGGTAGTATAAATACACATATCAGAGGGTACTGTGGTAGTATAAATACACATATCAGAGGGTACTGTGGTAGTATAAATACACATATCAGAGGGTTGGGTACTGTGGTAGTATAAATACATATCAGAGGGTACTGTGGTAGTATAAATACACATATCAGAGGGTACTGTGGTAGTATAAATACACATATCAGAGGGTACTGTGGTAGTATAAATACACATATCAGAGGGTACTGTGGTAGTATAAATACACATATCAGAGGGTACTGTGGTAGTATAAATACACATATCAGAGGGTACTGTGGTAGTATAAATACACATATCAGAGGGTACTGTGGTAGTATAAATACACATATCAGAGGGTACTGTGGTAATATAAATACACATATCAGAGGGTACTGTGGTAGTATAAATACACATACAGTGGGGCAAAAAAGTATTTAGTCAGCCACCAATTGTGCAAGTTCTCCCACTTAAAAAGATGAGAGAGGCCTGTAATTTGCATCATAGGTACACTTCAACTATGACAGACAAAATGAGAAAAAGAAATCCAGAAAATCACATTATAGGATTTTTAATGAATTTATTTGCAAATTATGGTGGAAAATAAGTATTTGGTCAATAACAAAAGTTTATCTCAATACTTTGTTATATACCCTTTGTTGGCCATGACAGAGGTCAAACGTTTTCTGTAAGTCTTCACAAGGTTTTCACACACTGTTGCTGGTATTTTGGCCCATTCCTCCATGCAGATCTCCTCTAGAGCAGTGATGTTTTGGGGCTGTTGCTGGGCAACACGGACTTTCAACTCCCTCCAAAGATTTTCTATGGGGTTGAGATCTGGAGACTGGCTAGGCCACTCCAGGACCTTGAAATGCTTCTTACGAAGCCACTCCTTCGTTGCCCGGGCGGTGTGTTTGGGATCATTGTCATGCTGAAAGACCCAGCCACGTTTTATCTGCACAATTGGTGGCTGACTAAATACTTTTTTGCCCCACTGTATCAGAGGGTTGGTAGTATAAATACACATATCAGAGGGTTGGGTACTGTGATAGTATAAATACACATATCAGATGGTACTGTGGTAGTATAAATACACATATCAGAGGGTTGATAGTATAAATACACATATCAGAGGGTTGGGTACTGTGGTAGTATAAATACACATTTCTGTTGTATAATAATGAATATAAGTAAAAAACAGTTCATCTGGATAATTAGACTGGGCAGGCAACTGTCGGGCGACGGAGGGGCAGGAGGAAAAAAACATACATTTTAACTAAAATTCCGTATAAACTGTTTTGTTTGTGAAATTATAAACACAAATTTAGGAAAAGTCAAGGAGGGGTCAGGGGGTCGCGGAAAATACTTTACAATGACAGAGTTAGGACCTATTTTAAATTCCTCAAACACGTCTGTGATGGTTCTTGTTAAAAGGCCTGGAGGTCTGATCACCACCAGTTCCAGGTAGTAGACCTACAGCAGGTTTATATTTGATTTGTCACACCAGTTCCAGGAAGTAGACCTACAGTAGGTTTACATTTGATTTGTCACACCAGTTCCAGGAAGTAGGACGACAGTAGGTTTACATTTGATTTGTCACACCAGTCCCAGGAAGTAGACCTACAGTAGGTTTACATTTGATTTGTCACACCAGTCCCAGGAAGTAGACCTACAGTAGGTTTACATTTGATTTGTCACACCAGTTCCAGGAAGTAGACCTACAGTAGGTTTACATTTGATTTGTCACACCAGTCCCAGGAAGTAGGACGACAGTAGGTTTACATTTGATTTGTCACACCAGTCCCAGGAAGTAGACCTACAGCAGGTTTACATTTGATTTGTCACACCAGTTCCAGGAAGTAGACCTACAGTAGGTTTACATTTGATTTGTCACACCAGTCCCAGGAAGTAGGACGACAGTAGGTTTACATTTGATTTGTCACACCAGTTCCAGGAAGTAGACCTACAGTAGGTTTACATTTGATTTGTCACCACCAGTTCCAGGAAGTAGACCTACAGTAGGTTTACATTTGATTTGTCACACCAGTTCCAGGAAGTAGACCTACAGTAGGTTTACATTTGATTTGTCACACCAGTCCCAGGAAGTAGGACGACAGTAGGTTTACATTTGATTTGTCACACCAGTTCCAGGAAGTAGACCTACAGTAGGTTTATTTTTGATTTGTCACACCAGTTCTAGTTCATATTCCCTTTCCTGAAGAATTGTATTTCCTGACAATAATATTTCGACGGACATTTAGTTACTGATAAATCTATAGATTATTGAAGAATACAGCTGTCTCAGAACCATGTCTCCATCCCTCTCTCCCATCATCCATCTCTCTCCCTCAACTCCTCTCTCCCCCCTTATCTATCATCCATCTCTCTCCCTCAACTCCTCTCTCCCCCTTATCTATTATCCATCTCTCTCCCTCAACTCCTCTCTCCCCCCTTATCTATCATCCATCTCTCTCCCTCAACTCCTCTCTCTCCCCCTTATCTATCACCCATCTCTCTCCCTCAACTCCTCTCTCCCCCTTATCGCTCCACGTCTCTCTCTTCCACCTTCTCTCTCTCCTTTTTATTCCTTCATTACTGATTTGCAGGTAGAAAAGGTTACATGTATAACACACTACTACAACAGTGGGATTGTTCTGGAATTATGGTTGCTGAGATCACATTCATTAATATCCCACAAGGTTTAACACTTAACTCAGCACCCCCCCCCCCCCCCCCCCCCCTCTATCCTCTGTTAACTTGTAACTTTGTGAGGGTGGAGATATCAATAACCAGAACTCAGTTCTCATTATTGGAAACAAGAAGATGTTATTAATGGTTTCATTTATTGGTGTTGTTTATGTTGATGTATTGTGGTCTGACCTCTGCTGAGTTTATTTCCAGTAACTGAAGTAGTTCACAGTAAGAGTTGACACAAGGCTGTGTATGTAGAGTTAGAAAATGTGGTTCCTAACAACACTGTGGTCAGAGCAGCACTGGACTGTTTAACACCTCAGACTCAGCAGCTGTAGATTCTTCAGTTGAGGCCTTTTCTCAGTAAGAGTAGAGGAGACTGGGGAACAAACTAACACTTTTAGAATTCAGTTTATTAATTATATTTTTGTGCAAACAAACATATCTCAGCTACCATTACACACTAAGTATGTTCCTAGGACGTACCAGTTGTTTACAATTCAACCGAGTGGCGGATATTAAATGTTACAATTGACCCAGTAGGTGAATGTTCCACAGGTCAACAATTTAACAAAAAGAGAAGCAGCAAGTATATTTACTTTAGGGCCTCAAAACCCTTTTTCTTCTTCAATAAAACTAAAAGTCATCAATGGATTTAAACAAAACCTCTTGGTCATGTAGAGAAACTAAACAAGCAATAGCAGTGTTGCTATTGAACGTTGGCTTGTATGATGTATGATATACTATGAATACATTTCTTATTTCATGAAACTACAGGAATCCTTTATTTCAGGGAAACATTATATTTGTTCAACATGCGTGTGGGGAGGAGTTCCCCTTTCTGTCCAATGAGGTCATTTCTGGACAATATTTCAGCAAGTAAAATGATGGTTCTACTTTAGAATGTGGAACACACAGCCAATAGGGAGGTTTGATTGTTACACATGATAAATAGTCACACCTGTTCCACATACAGAGGAGTTTATCCAACCCTCCTTGTCCAGTCTTGACCACTAATTATACCAGACAGGACTCATCTTCATAGAGAGGAGTTTATCCAACCCTCCTTGTCCAGTCTTGACCACTAATTATACCAGACAGGACTCATCTTCATACAGAGGAGTTTATCCAACCCTCCTTGTCCAGTCTTGACCACTAATTATACCAGACAGGACTAACTCTAGGCCAGTTCTTCTGTTTACTTCAGACACATCTTCTTCCACATATCATCACGTAAAAGTTAATCAGTTAGATAATGTTTACCAGTGGCATCCTGAGACATTGATAGATCATGAGAAAATAAAATATTAAATTACCATTTCTAAGCTGCTCATTTATTATGTAAAAACTCACCCCAGCACATTCTGAGGCAGGCCTTGGAGACAGGAAGGACATCACCCTCTTCTGGTCTTCTCCCCACCAGGGAAAAGACAGTGATGAACTGTGAGCTCTGTAGGAGGCTCCTGGTAAACAGCATCCGGTCAATCCACTGCTGCTTCTTGTTGAGAGATGCCCGCCGGCTCTCTGGAATAACCAGCTGCATTTAAGGGGGAGAGAGAGAGTTAAAATACTAATAGTTCACACAACATTAACAAATATTCAAAAGTCAGTTCTAAGCTTCTCATTTATTATTTAAATAACTCACCTCAGCACTTTGAGGCAGGGCTTGGAGGCACGAAGGACTTTACCCTCTTCTGCTGGTCTTCGCCCCACCAGGGCAAGTTCAGAAGCCTGGGGTGGATACAAGAGGGCCTGGGGTAGATCACCAGGGACAGGGGCCAAACGTGAGGCAGGAGGGAGCGCTGGAGGTACCTGTATGTCCAAGGGTTCATACCTAATACATACAGAGAATACATAAGTGACAGATACAGTACTAAGCATTCTCAGCACCATGACAGCAGATCTACAGCATGAAAGGTAAGTGACAGATACTAGATTTAGTTGTGTAACTAAAGGACAAAGAATGCATAGGCCTTTATGACAGATACAGGAAGGGAGTGTCATAATGGAAGGGGTTTCATCTGTAAAAAGTCCACACTGCATTTATGGAAAGCTGTGTATCATTCAATACATGGACAAATAGTAAGATTAACACAATGCATATCTTCCATTATTGTAAAGTATTCATGCTTGCAGAATGCCAAGGGAATTGAATAGCCTACCTAACATTGCAATACATTGCAGACCCATATTCATGTGTAGATTGAAATGCAAGGCAAATATCCCGATTATCACACCATTAAAGTAGATAACATAATACATGTATTAGCTAATCCATGACTGATACATGTTGAATAAAACTGTTATACACTGGAACCGAAAATAAACTACTGTACAGTAGCATGCTAAAGTTACTGAACTGTAGCCTGCATCACGTAAACACTATTTCACAACTTCACAGACGTCTTACACCATACAACAAAGCACGAATTTAAGCGATAGTATGCATTAAAATAGCTACGATTGTAAAAATAGTATTGAAAATGCAGACAAGTGGCCGCTGATTGTACCGGTAGTTACCGATACCAAACCAATGCTACGGGTATCATAGGTAGATGACTGCAGAGATAGAACTGTATAATGTTTTCAATTCGCTTTTCCGTTCTTCTTACAACTTCACAGATGTAGCAATAAGATTACAATCCATTTCATTCAACCTTATTAAAGATACTTCCTCTGTAACCCTCCTTGTGGTTTGAACAATGATCCGATGAAGGGAAAGTGTCTTCTTCTTCGATGGAGTTTAACGGCGGTTGACATCCAATGTTTAGGTGCATTACCGCCACCAGCTGGACGAGGTATTAAATAAGAAACGTAAAAACAATATCCCGGATAAGAGGTAAAACGATATCATATAAAATAAAACACGTCAACTAAAAAAAACATCATACGTCTTCAATCACAGTCCACTCCAAAATACATCCCTACACCGGCTCAGGGGCCTGTGATGGGGCTACATTCACCGACAGGATTTCTGGCACCGAGGAAATCAGGAAGACCCCCAAAAACGTTCAGCTGCATTCACAATGATTCCAATGTTCTTAGACTTCTTCTCTGCTTGTGTTGTACACTTTATGACCATTGTATTATTTATGCCATTTCCCACCTGGACAAAATGAACACCTGTGTGATAATGCTGTTTATTGACTACAGCTCGGCGTTCAACTCCATAGGGCCCTCAAAGATCATCAATAAGCTTAGGACCCTGGGACTAAACACCTCCCACCGCAACTGGATCCTGGACTTCCTGACGGGCTGCCCCCAGGTGGTAAGGGTAGGTAACAACACATCCGCCACGCTGATCCTCAACACGGGGCGCCTCAGGGGTGTGTGCTCAGTCACCTTCTGTTCACTCATGACTGCATGGCCAGGCACAACTCCAACCCCATCATTACGTTTGCAGACGACACAACAGTGGTAGGCCTGATCACCGACAACGATGAGACAGCCTATAGGGAGGAGGTCAGAGACCTGGCCGGGTGGTGCCAGGATAATAACCTCTCCCCCAACATGATCCAGACAAAGGAGATGATTGTGGACTATAGGAAAAGGAGCACCGAGCACGCCCCCATTCTCATCGACAGGGCTGTAGTGGAGCAGGTTGAGAGCTTCAAGTTCCTTGATGTTCACATCACCAACAAACTATCATGGTCCAAACACACCAAGACAGTCGTGAAGAGGGCAAGACAAAGCCTATTCCCCCTCAGGAGACTGAAAATATTTGGCGTGGGTCCTCAGATCCTCAAACTGTTCTACAGCTGCACCATCGAGAGCATCCTGACGGGTTGCATCACTGCCTGGTATGGCAACTGCTTGGCCTCCGACCGCAAGGCACAACAGAGGGATGTGTGTACGGCCCAACTTTCCTGCCATCCAGGACCTCTATGCCAGACAGTGTCAGAGGAAGGCCCTACAAATTGTCAAAGACTCCAGCCACCCCAGTCATAGACTGTTCGTTCTGCTACCACATGGCAAGCGGTACCGGAGCACCAAGTTTAGGTCCAAGAGGCTTCTAAACAGCTTCTACCCCCAAGCCATAAGACTCCTGAACATCTAGTCAAATAGCTACCCAGACTATTTGCATTGTCCCCCTTCTATGCTGCTCTTGTTATTTACTGCTGCTCTTTAATTATTTTTAATTAAATAAAGGTAAATACATTTAATTTGTGCCTTTGCCTTTGATTTGATTGCCTTCACATGCCCCACAGGGCTCAAACTGTTTGAATCAATGTTGTTTTCTGCGCATTAACTTAGCTAGCCAACGTTGCCATGACATCGCCTAGAAGTGTGATCGGGGATTTCTATTGGACAGTTTCTATACATCTTCATACTTGTTGCGAGATGTCGCCAATAGATGGCGCTGCTGTTATGTGTATCTGAGTGTGATACTATATAGTACTAGTGAGCCAAGTTAGGCATGACTTACTACGCGCTGAATGGAGCTGTATGCGTACTACAGAGTTATGCTGAAGTAAATACTAACTAATCAACATTACCTTGCTCTTGTATAGAATAAACACCGTACAAAACAATACTAAACCATCTTTGGAATAACTGACAACTCAAAGAGGGCTTTCAATAATCACTATTTTTAGCTAAAATACATTTCTCGAATGTTGAATTGTCTCATATGGGAATCACTTGGCTAAATTTACAAGCCATACGTACAAAAAAACAGACTTTCAAATGCTTTATTACAGATATTTTATTCCTTCCAAGAAGAAGATTGATCACATTTAGAAAATATAGTTACAGTGATAAAACAAACAGAACCTGACATACCGATAAGGGAAATAAGGGAAACCTAGTCAGTTGAAGGAATTCATCCCAAATGTGTTTTCCACATCTAACCCAAGCCCTCTGAATCAGAGAGGTGGGGGGGACGGCCTTAATCAACATCCACGGCACCCAGGGAACAGTCACTGTTGTTGGGGGTTAAATGCCTTGCTCAAGGGCAGAACGGCAGATGTTTCCACCTTGCCTTCTCAGGGACTAGAACAAGCAACCTATCAGTTACTGTCACAACGTTCTAACCTCTAGACTACCTACAGTATACAGGGGCAATATGCAGCTCAAACAATAACACATTGTCTCACCCCGTCACTGTTTGGGTTAACAGCTGAGGGATAAGGGCTGGAGAAATGTAAACACTCTCAAATTCATAGACAGAGCTTCTGATGCAATGACTGACAATCCATGATATCAAAATTATAGTTTTAACCATGTTTTGAGGGTATACAATGTTTGTTTACAACTAATACAGCTGTCTACTACAGCAGGTCAGGTCAGTAGTCTACTACAGCAGGTCAGGTCAGTAGTCTATTAAAACAGGTCAGGTCAGTAGTCTACTAAAGCAGGTCAGGTCAGTAGTCTACTAAAGCAGGTCAGGTCAGTAGTCTACTAAAGCAGGTCAGTGGTCTACTAAAGCAGGTCAGGTCAGTAGTCTACTAAAGCAGGTCAGGTCAGTAGTCTATTAAATCAGGTCAGTACAGAAGTCTACTAAAGCAGGTCAGGTCAGTAGTCTACTAAAGCAGGTCAGTAGTCTACTAAAGCAGGTCAGTAGTCTACTAAAGCAGGTCAGTACAGTAGTCTACTAAAGCAGGTCAGGTCAGTAGTCTTCTAAAGCAGGTCAGGTCAGTAGTCGACTACAGCAGGTCAGGTCAGTAGTCTACTAAAGCAGGTCAGGTCAGTAGTCTACTAAAGCAGGTCAGGTCAGTAGTCTACTAAAGCAGGTCAGGTCAGTAGTCTACTACAGCAGGTCAGGTCAGTAGTCTACTAAAGCAGGTCAGGTCAGTAGTCGACTAAAGCAGGTCAGGTCAGTAGTCTATTAAATCAGGTCAGTAGTCTACTAAAGCAGGTCAGGTCAGTAGTCTACTAAAGCAGTTCAGGTCAGTAGTTTACTAAAGCAGGTCAGTAGTCTACTAAAGCAGGTCAGTACAGTAGTCTACTAAAGCAGGTCAGGTCAGTAGTCTACTAAAGCAGGTCAGTAGTCTACTAAAGCAGGTCAGGTCAGTAGTCTACTAAAGCAGGTCAGGTCAGTAGTCTACTAAAGCAGGTCAGGTCAGTAGTCTACTAAAGCAGGTCAGGTCAGTAGTCTACTAAAGCAGGTCAGGTCAGTAGTCTACTAAAGCAGGTCAGTAGTCTACTAAAGCAGGTCAGTACAGTAGTCTACTAAAGCAGGTCAGGTCAGTAGTCTACTAAAGCAGGTCAGGTCAGTAGTCTACTACAGCAGGTCAGGTCAGTACTCTATTAAAGCAGGTCAGGTCAGTAGTCTACTAAAGCAGGTCAGGTCAGTAGTCTACTAAAGCAGGTCAGGTCAGTAGTCTACTAAAGCAGGTCAGTGGTCTACTAAAGCAGGTCAGGTCAGTAGTCTACTAAAGCAGGTCAGGTCAGTAGTCTATTAAATCAGGTCAGTACAGAAGTCTACTAAAGCAGGTCAGGTCAGTAGTCTACTAAAGCAGGTCAGGTCAGTAGTCTACTAAAGCAGGTCAGTAGTCTACTAAAGCAGGTCAGTACAGTAGTCTACTAAAGCAGGTCAGGTCAGTAGTCTTCTAAAGCAGGTCAGGTCAGTAGTCGACTACAGCAGGTCAGGTCAGTAGTCTACTAAAGCAGGTCAGGTCAGTAGTCTACTAAAGCAGGTCAGGTCAGTAGTCTACTAAAGCAGGTCAGGTCAGTAGTCTACTACAGCAGGTCAGGTCAGTAGTCTACTAAAGCAGGTCAGGTCAGTAGTCTATTAAATCAGGTCAGTACAGAAGTCTACTAAAGCAGGTCAGGTCAGTAGTCTACTAAAGCAGTTCAGGTCAGTAGTTTACTAAAGCAGGTCAGTAGTCTACTAAAGCAGGTCAGTACAGTAGTCTACTAAAGCAGGTCAGGTCAGTAGTCTACTAAAGCAGGTCAGTAGTCTACTAAAGCAGGTCAGGTCAGTAGTCTACTAAAGCAGGTCAGGTCAGTAGTCTACTAAAGCAGGTCAGGTCAGTAGTCTACTAAAGCAGGTCAGGTCAGTAGTCTACTAAAGCAGGTCAGGTCAGTAGTCTACTAAAGCAGGTCAGGTCAGTAGTCTACTAAAGCAGGTCAGGTCAGTAGTCTACTAAAGAAGGTCAGGTCAGTAGTCTACTAAAGCAGGTCAGTGGTCTACTAAAGCAGGTCAGGTCAGTAGTCTACTAAAGCAGGTCAGGGCAGTAGTCTACTAAAGCAGGTCAGTACAGTAGTCTACTAAAGCAGGTCAGTACAGTAGTCTACTAAAGCAGGTCAGGTCAGTAGTCTACTAAAGCAGGTCAGTAGTCTACTAAAGCAGGCAGGTCAGTAGTCTACTACAGCAGGTCAGGTCAGTACTCTATTAAAGCAGGTCAGGTCAGTAGTCTACTAAAGCAGGTCAGTAGTCTACTAAAGCAGGTCAGGCCAGTAGTCTATTAAAGCAGGTCAGGTCAGTAGTCTACTAAAGCAGGTCAGGTCAGTAGTCTACTAAAGCAGGTCAGGTCAGTAGTCTATTAAAGCAAGTCAGGTCAGTAGTCTACTAAAGCAGGTCAGGTCAGTAGTCTACTAAAGCAGGTCAGGTCAGTAGTCTACTACAGCAGGTCAGGTCAGTAGTCTACTAAAGCAGGTCAGGTCAGTAGTCGACTAAAGCAGGTCAGGTCAGTAGTCTATTAAATCAGGTCAGTAGTCTACTAAAGCAGGTCAGGTCAGTAGTCTACTAAAGCAGTTCAGGTCAGTAGTTTACTAAAGCAGGTCAGTAGTCTACTAAAGCAGGTCAGTACAGTAGTCTACTAAAGCAGGTCAGGTCAGTAGTCTACTAAAGCAGGTCAGTAGTCTACTAAAGCAGGTCAGGTCAGTAGTCTACTAAAGCAGGTCAGGTCAGTAGTCTACTAAAGCAGGTCAGGTCAGTAGTCTACTAAAGCAGGTCAGGTCAGTAGTCTACTAAAGCAGGTCAGGTCAGTAGTCTACTAAAGCAGGTCAGTAGTCTACTAAAGCAGGTCAGTACAGTAGTCTACTAAAGCAGGTCAGGTCAGTAGTCTACTAAAGCAGGTCAGGTCAGTAGTCTACTACAGCAGGTCAGGTCAGTACTCTATTAAAGCAGGTCAGGTCAGTAGTCTACTAAAGCAGGTCAGGTCAGTAGTCTACTAAAGCAGGTCAGGTCAGTAGTCTACTAAAGCAGGTCAGTGGTCTACTAAAGCAGGTCAGGTCAGTAGTCTACTAAAGCAGGTCAGGTCAGTAGTCTATTAAATCAGGTCAGTACAGAAGTCTACTAAAGCAGGTCAGGTCAGTAGTCTACTAAAGCAGGTCAGGTCAGTAGTCTACTAAAGCAGGTCAGTAGTCTACTAAAGCAGGTCAGTACAGTAGTCTACTAAAGCAGGTCAGGTCAGTAGTCTTCTAAAGCAGGTCAGGTCAGTAGTCGACTACAGCAGGTCAGGTCAGTAGTCTACTAAAGCAGGTCAGGTCAGTAGTCTACTAAAGCAGGTCAGGTCAGTAGTCTACTAAAGCAGGTCAGGTCAGTAGTCTACTACAGCAGGTCAGGTCAGTAGTCTACTAAAGCAGGTCAGGTCAGTAGTCTATTAAATCAGGTCAGTACAGAAGTCTACTAAAGCAGGTCAGGTCAGTAGTCTACTAAAGCAGTTCAGGTCAGTAGTTTACTAAAGCAGGTCAGTAGTCTACTAAAGCAGGTCAGTACAGTAGTCTACTAAAGCAGGTCAGGTCAGTAGTCTACTAAAGCAGGTCAGTAGTCTACTAAAGCAGGTCAGGTCAGTAGTCTACTAAAGCAGGTCAGGTCAGTAGTCTACTAAAGCAGGTCAGGTCAGTAGTCTACTAAAGCAGGTCAGGTCAGTAGTCTACTAAAGCAGGTCAGGTCAGTAGTCTACTAAAGCAGGTCAGGTCAGTAGTCTACTAAAGCAGGTCAGGTCAGTAGTCTACTAAAGAAGGTCAGGTCAGTAGTCTACTAAAGCAGGTCAGTGGTCTACTAAAGCAGGTCAGGTCAGTAGTCTACTAAAGCAGGTCAGGGCAGTAGTCTACTAAAGCAGGTCAGGTCAGTAGTCTACTAAAGCAGGTCAGTACAGTAGTCTACTAAAGCAGGTCAGGTCAGTAGTCTACTAAAGCAGGTCAGTAGTCTACTACAGCAGGTCAGGTCAGTACTCTATTAAAGCAGGTCAGGTCAGTAGTCTACTAAAGCAGGTCAGTAGTCTACTAAAGCAGGTCAGGCCAGTAGTCTATTAAAGCAGGTCAGGTCAGTAGTCTACTAAAGCAGGTCAGGTCAGTAGTCTACTAAAGCAGGTCAGGTCAGTAGTCTATTAAAGCAAGTCAGGTCAGTAGTCTACTACAGCAGGTCAGGTCAGTAGTCTACTAAAGCAGGTCAGTATAGTAGTCTACTACAGCAGGTCAGGTCAGTAGTCTATTAAAGCAGGTCAGGTCAGTACAGTAGTCTACTAAAGCAGGTCAGGTCAGTAGTCTACTAAAGCAGGTCAGTACAGTAGTCTACTAAAGCAGGTCAGTACAGTAGTCTACTACAGCAGGTCAGGTCAGTAGTCTACTAAAGCAGGTCAGGTCAGTAGTCTACTACAGCAGGTCAGGTCAGTAGTCTACTAAAGCAGGTCAGGTCAGTAGTCTACTAAAGCAGGTCAGGTCAGTAGTCTACTAAAGCAGGTCAGGTCAGTAGTCTACTAAAGCAGGTCAGGTCAGTAGTCTACTAAAGCAGGTCAGGTCAGTAGTCTACTAAAGCAGGTCAGGTCAGTAGTCTACTAAAGCAGGTCAGGTCAGTAGTCTACTACAGCAGGTCAGGTCAGTAGTCTACTACAGCAGGTCAGGTCAGTAGTCTACTAAAGCAGGTCAGGTCAGTAGTCTACTAAAGCAGGTCAGGTCAGTAGTCTACTGTGCTAATAGTTCAGAAAGTATTGTCATTAATAGTGAATGTTGATCACAGCGTGAAACTCAGGTCAGACTAAACCAGGTCCATTATTACCTGCTTGACCTGATGATGTCACAGGTTCCTGGTGGTTATGTCACTACATCATCATCACCAGCACAGAAACAAATACAACAGGTAGGTAATAACCTTTGACCCCCACAGAGACACAGTCATCATCATAGACATAATGATCACGTACATCCCGATCCTTGAGGAGAAGCGCTCTCGGAATATCACCTTTTGGACACTGATCTGGGGGGTTATGGGTTAGTAGTAGGGTTAGGGGTTAGTAGTAGGGTTAGGGGTTAGTAGTAGGGTTAGGGGTTAGTGGTAGGGTTAGGGGTTAGGGGTTAGTGGTAGGGTTCATCAACTGAATAGTTCCAACATGTCATACAGCCCTGATTGGGGGTTCAATACTTGTTTGTTCTGGTCCTCTTGGTTCACACTCCAGTGTGCTTCAGCCATCACTGGTTTCACAGCAGTAGGCTGTCCATATGATATCTGGGATGTTCACTCTGTTGTTCAGTGTGTTGTTGTAACAGCAGTAGGCTGTCCACAGGAGATCTGGGATGTTCACTCTGTTGTTCAGTTTGTTGATGATGGGAACTGCTCCAGTCACCACATAGGCTTCTGTCTTGTTGTTGTTATTCCTACAGTGCTTTTATCTGGTCGTTAGCATCCTTACAGTGCTTTTATCTGGTCGTTAGCATCCTTACAGTTAAGCTTCAGAGAGATTCAGAGTCGTTTTGACTTTGCACTCCATTTCATTCCAGCTGCCCCCGTTGAAGGACACCACCTGGGGAACGATGTTGGTCAGGGTAAAGGTGGACTTCTGAGTATCAAGGTCATGAGCATGTGAACTTGGGAAGAGGTGACCTCTGTTCACCCCTTTACTTGGTATTGAGTTCTTATAGTCGTTGTCTCCAGCCTGGTGTTGGTATTCAATCTCTTTACTGTCATTCTCCATTTCAGGGCTGTTGTTTTCCCTGTTGAGCTGCAGGAAGCAACAGTCATACATTCATTCACTAGTTCTGTACAGTAACCTCTATTTTCAGGGGGGGTCCACAATCCACAATCAAGACAATCAAGTCTCTATATCCTCCATAGTGGTAGTTCTATATTCTGTTAACATTTATTTTAACCTTTATTTAACCAGGCAAGTCAGTTTAAGAACAAATTCTTATTTTCAATGACGGCCTAGGAACAGTGGGTTAAATGCCTTGTTCAGGGGCAGAACGACAGATTTATACCTTGTCAGCTCATAACTGTCTGTGATATACAGCAGTAAACAAATCATGTTATGTTATATGACAAAACATTAGTCCTACCTGGGGCTCTATCATCCAACGTTGATTTGGTCTGCGGTCTGTAGGAGGACCAGTGAAGGTGTAGGCTGAGAACACAGGGATCCTGTTGGTCGTGTCGTAGAGAGTTGCAAACCTGTAGATGTTTTTGTACTTCTGGCAAATCAGCTTGTAGCGGTTCTGATTCTGGCCCTGGTTCTGGACTTTCCCACCAACCAAAATACCTGGGAGATTAGGAGTTGTCCCCTCCAGGAAGAACTTCTCAGTCTGTAAAATCACTGAACTTCTTCACTACATGAGAGAGAGCAGGAGGAAGGAGAGAGAGAAGGAGGAGAGTAGAGAGATGATTCAATACCCCCATCATCACCTGAAGACTGTACACCACAGAGACAAAGATGAAGTTACAGAGACCAGTTGGTAGACTGGAGAGACTGCTGAGCTGAGTCATGATTTTTAGCACGTATTTTTCTTAAAAATAAATTGTTGGTTAAGGGCTTGTAAGTAAGCATTTCACTGTAAGGTCTACACATGTAGTATTCGGCGCATGTGACAAATACAATTTTATTTGTTACACATGAAAACATGTTGTGAACCTGGTGTGACATTATTGAAACTGTGCTGACACCTAGTGGACATCAAGAAGAACTACCACACAACTATAACCTTAAAACAGATGGGATGCTTTACATACGTTGCTCTTTTTTATTAGACACTAATATATATGTCCAATAAACAGACATTCAAAGTCGGAATGTAAAGTCGGAATGTAATGAGTCGAGCATCTTGATGTTACCTGAAATAGGCCAAAGCATATATTTGAACATTTCTCATTTATTTAATATTTATTTAACTAGGCAAGATGAACTCAACAACATCGACACAAGTTACCTGCTATATTTGGGAAATAATTCACACAGAGAGAACTTGGCAAAATACAATGTATGCTTCTGGATTACGAGTAGGCTGATATATACCGTGTCATCGGTAACAATTGTGTACAAGCCACCTAGTTAATAAAATATTGGAGCTAGTAGTCATTAGTTAAGTTACATGTTAACCATAGAGAGAGCCTAATAGAGGCGCAGTAGAGTTCACCTGCCGAATGCCGACACACCGGAAATAATAACTAAAACAACGAACGAGAGACGGTGGAGGCTACCAGAATGAAGACAGACAGGTTTCGGAATAAACGTGGTGAGTAAAAAAACGGAATTACATAAGCCACTTCCTGCCCGGTATCTTATTGCGCCGCTATACAACCTTGTTATTTACAGCGCTTTTGGAACAGATTCCTATAGGAACGTTCCACAAATTATACCCACCCTGACAGGCTAACCATGTGTATGTGACCAATACAAGTTGATTGGATTTGACAGGCTGGTGGTGTGTGTGTTGAGAGAGCAGTACAGTTATTGGCTCCCTTCGTGTACACCACTAACACGCGGTGAAACACCGCTTCCCAGTCAGTACTGACCGCTGGATGGTGATCAGACATATTGAGTGGTTGCGGTGGCGAGTTTGAAGCTATGCGACTTTCACCAGAGAGGAGGATACTTGTGAAGGGGGTGGCAGTGTTTTTTAGTTTTTTTTTAGGGCGAGGCAGTGTGTTGCGACAGCTCAGCGGTTCCAGGTCACTGTATCGTGTCGCAGATAGATTGACATGATCCTATAGTTCTACATAACTTCTGTCTTTAACGGGACAATATGGAGACTTATTCGGTCTGCGGGTTGTGGACACTTTTAATGTACATCATTAGTATATCATCAACATCAAGAGACACAGGCGGTAAGTACGTTTGCTATCTAGTGATAATGTGGGTTTTGCAGTTGTAACGTTACTATCTTATTCCCAAAATCAGAAATCAGAAAAACTGTTACATTCCTCAGTTACTTGGTCCTTAATCCGCTGTTCTGAGATCATACTGCTGGTGTCCTTTACAAAGGAGGGGAGCTGTTCTGAGACCATACTGCTGGTGTCCTTTACAAAGGAGGGGAGCTGTTCTGAGACCTTACTGCTGGTGTCCTTTACAAAGGAGGGGAGCTGTTCTGTGAGTGGTCTAATAAAAAGGTCAACAAAAGTCGATAGAGGGGCCTTACTGCATCAATCCCCGCTACAATAGGGCGCCCTGAAGGTTTTGTAACATTCTTGTGTAATTTCGGCAAAGTATAGAAAGTGGCAATTTTAGGGTGTTGAATTTTAGGGTGTTGAATTTTAGGGTGTTGAATTTTAGGGTGTTGAATAGCCAAAAAGTTGTGTTATTTTTGGGTGATTTGACCAGAACTTAAATACCCATCTAGGACAGTTAACCTCTAACGAGTCACAAACCCGGATCCGGGATCCCCCCCATCAAAAAAGCTGACTAGCATAGCCTAGCCTAAAGCCACAGGGATATCATATAATAAAATGTTCATGAAATCACAAGTCCAAGACACCAAATGAAAGATACACATCTTGTGAATCCAGCCATAATTTCTGATTTTTAAAATGTTTTACAGGGTAGACACAATATGTATTTCTATTAGCTAACCACCATAGCAAAAGACACAACTTTGTTTTTCCGCCATTTTTTTCCTGCATAGGTAGCTATCACAATTTTGACCAAATAAAGATATAAATAGTCACTAACCAAGAAACAACTTCATCAGATGACAGTCTGATAACATATTTATTTTATAGCATATGTTTTGTTAGAAAAATGTGCATATTTCAGGTATAAATCACAGTTCTACATAGCAGCTGCAATCTGAAATAGCGCCGAAGCAGCCAGAATAATTACAGAGACCAACGTCAAATACCTAAATACTCATCATAAAACATTTCTGAAAAATACACAGCGTACAGCAAATGAAAGACCAACATCTTCTGAATCCAGACAATATTTCAGATTTTTTAAGTGTTTTACAGCTTAAACACAATATAGCATTATATTAGCTTACCACAATAGCCAGAAACACAAGCCATTTACCAGCAGCAAAGGTTAGCGATCGTAACAAACCAGCAAAAGATATATAATTTTTGACTAACCTTCATAAACTTCATCAGATGACAGTCCTGTAACATCATATTACACAATGCATATAGGGTTTGTTCGAAAATGTGCATATGTAGCGGCACAAATCGTGGTTATACAATGTGATTAGTAGCCAAACTTCAAGCAATCTGTCCGGCGCCATCTTGGAGAGGCACCTAATCTAATCAATAACTAATCATAAACTTGACTAAAAAATACAGGTTGGACAGCAAATGAAAGATACATTAGTTCTTAATGCAACCGCTGTGTTAGATTTTTTTAATTAACGTTACTACGACATACAGCGTGCGTTACAGCGAGACCGCACCGAAATTAATGGCGGAATAATAATTTTACATTTTTCCACAGAAATACGAATTAACATCATAAATAGTTCTTACTTTTTGATGAGCTTCCATCAGAATCTTGGGCAAGTTGTCCTTTGTCCATAATAATCGTTGCTCGGCTGTAGAATGTCCTCTTCAACTTTGGAACTAGCAGCAAACATTAGCTATGTGGCGCAGAGGTGTCCAACTGTTCATAACGCAGAACAAAGAAAATTCAGAAAATCGCAATATACTCATGTAAACTCATGTAAACTGATATAACTCGGTTTAAAATAAATACATTATGATGTTTTTAACACCTATATCGAAGAAAATCAGAGCCGGATATATCTAACGCCGATAACGTGAGCTTTTCAGAATGCCATCCTGAGGTCTCTTCTTGCGTCATGGCGAACGTTGAAAAGGCTGCACCTCCCGTTCCATGAGCCTTTATACGGCCTGAGATCTGCCTAGCAACACCATTCCAATTATCAATACTTACTGACATCTAGGGGAAGGCGCATGCAGTGCATGTCGACCCATAGGATACATACAGATTAATAAACTGATCCTGGAACAGAGTCTCCAGTTTCAGATTTTGCAGTTCCTGTCAGGAAGTTCGCTGCCAAATGAGTTCTGTTTTACTCACAGATATAATTCAAACGGTTTTAGAAACTAGAGAGTGTTTTCTATCCAATAGTAATAATAATATGCATATTGTACGAGCAAGAATTGAGTACGAGGCAGTTTAATTTGGGAACGAATTTTTACAAAGTGAAAACAGCGCCCCCATATTGACAAGAAGTTTTAAGATAGTATTCTGAGATTGGGCAGTGGGGTCACTTCTGAGTTTCTTGTAAAAAGTGTTGTCAAGTAGTTGTCTATGACACACACTTACATAAACAGTCCTATCCATGAGTACAACCGACCCACCCTTATCAGCAGGGAGGGTAAGGACTGACTATCGGATTGTAAATCAAGCTAAGCTTGTTTTTCATCCTGTTTGTTCTTAAGGAGATTAACACCACACTTTTCAACGAGTCTGCAATATGTCTCAATAGAGAGATTGTGATTGGCTGGAGGTACAACCAACATGTTCAGTTGAAATATCACGATTTGAGGATCTTAAGTATTCACTTAGCCTTTTGTCAATCTAGGGGGTGCTGTTTCCACTTTGGAAAATATCGTCTCCAAATTAAACTGCCTCGTACTCAATTCTTGCTCGTACAATATGCATATTATTATTACTATTGGATAGAAAACACTCTCTAGTTTCTAAAACCGTTTGAATTATTTCTCTGAGTGAAACAGAACTCGTTTGGCAGCGAGATTCCTGACGGGTACTGCAAAATCTGAAAATGTTGACTCTGTTCTAGGATCAGTCTAAAACTCTGTATGTATCCTATGGGTCGACATGAACTGCACGCGCCTTCCCCTGGATGTCAGTAACCAATGAGAATTGGAATGGAGTTTCTAGGCAGATCTGAGACCATATAAAAGCCCATGGCATGGGGGGTGCACTCTTTTCATTGTTCGTCATGGCGCAAAGCAGGACCTCAGCATGGCGTTCTGAAAAGCTCAAGTTATCGGCCTTAGATATATCCTGCTCTGATTTAATTCGATATAGGTGTTAGAAACATCATAACGAAGTTATTTTAAACCGAGTTATATATATATATATATATGTATATAGATATATAGTTATATATATATATATATATATAGTTATGTATATTGCGATTTTCGGAATTTCCTTAGTATTGCGTTTTGAAGATTTGGGCATGTCTGCGCCACATAGCTAATGTTTGCTGCTATTTCCAAAGTTGAAGAGGACGTTCTACAACCGAGCAACGATTCTTTTGGACAAAAGTAAGAGCTATTTATGATGTTAATTCGTATTTCTGTGGAAAAATGTAAAATGATTTGTCCGCCATTAATTTCGGCACTGGTCTGGCTGTAACGCACACTGTATGTCTAGTAACGTTAATTTTAAAAGTCTAACACAGCGGTTGCATTAATAACTAATGCATCTTTCATTTGCTGTCCAACCTGTATTTTTTAGTCAAGTTTACGATTAGTTATCGATTAGATTAGGTGCCTCTCCAAGATGGCGCCGGCCAGAATGCCTGAAATGTTGCTACTGATCACATTGTATAACCACGATTTGTGCTGCTAAATATGCACATTTTCGAACAAAACCTATATGCATTGTGTAATATGATGTTACAGGACTGTCATCTGATGAAGTATATCAAGGTTAGTCAAAAATAATATATCTTTTGCTGGATTGTTACGATTGCTAACCTTTGCTGCTGGTAAATTGCTTGTGTTTCTGGCTATTGTGGTAAGCTAATATAATGCTATATTGTGTTTTCGCTGTAAAAAATCTGAAATATTGGCTGGATTCACAAGATGTTGGGCTTTCATTTGCTGTACGCTGTGTATTTTTCAGAAATGATTTATGATGAGTAATTAGGTATTTGACGTTGGTCTCTGTAATTATTCTGACTGCATCGACGCTATTTCAGATTGCAGCTGCAATGTAGAACTGTGATTTATACCTGAAATATGCACATTTTTCTAACAAAACATATGCTATACAATAAATATGTTATCAGACTGTCATCTGATGAAGTTATTTCTTGGTTAGTGACTATTTATATCTTTATTTGGTCGAAATTGTGATAGCTACCTATGCAGGGAAAAAATGGTGGAGAAAAAAAAGTTGTGTCTTTTGCTATCGTGGTTAGCTAATAGATTTACATATTGTGTCTTCCCTGTAAAACATTTTAAAAATCAGAAATGATGGCTGGATTCACAAGATGTGTATCTTTCATCTGGTGTCTTGGACTTGTGATTTAATGATATTTAGATGCTAGTATTTACTTGTGGCGCTATGCTAGGCTATGCTAGTCAGCTTTTTTACTGATGAGGGTGCTCCCGGATCCGGGATGAGTAGCAAGTAGAAGTTAAACGGATGTTTCTAAAAAATAAAAATAAATACGTGACTTAGACATGTTTATCTTCACATCGAAATTGTTGCACTGAGTTGTAGACACAAAATATAAGCCATTACAGGCTGCTGCTGAGTGGTGGTGTGTGTGTGTGTTGAGAGAGCACTACAGTTATTGTCTCCCTTCGTGTACTACTAGCACGTGGGGAAACACCGCTTACCAGTAACGACCGACCGCTGGGCGGTGATTGGCGGTGAGCGGTGACTGGGCGGTCACATCGGGTGGTTCGCGTAGCGAGTTACCGCAGGTTGAGGGCACAGTGTGTTTGTAGCAGCGAGAAACAAGGAACAAGAAACAAGCAGCTCAGCGGTTTAACTCTCGTGGTGTGGTTTGTGT
Organism: Salvelinus namaycush; assembly: GCF_016432855.1. NCBI lineage: Eukaryota > Metazoa > Chordata > Actinopteri > Salmoniformes > Salmonidae > Salvelinus > Salvelinus namaycush. Next base: position 23,211 of record NW_024061108.1, on the reverse strand, counting down.
TTGTAGCAGCATGGTCGTAGGTGACTTTCTTTAGTGGACAATACATGCTTGCTATAGAGAGTGTAAAGAGGAGGATACTTGGGAGGGGAGGGGCTGCTATAGAGAGTGTAAAGAGGAGGATACTTGGGAGGGGAGGGGCTGCTATAGAGAGTGTAAAGAGGAGGATACTTGGGAGGGGCTGCTATAGAGAGTGTAAAGAGGAGGCTACTTGGGAGGGGAGGGGCTGCTATAGAGAGTGTAAAGAGGAGGATACTTGGGAGGGGAGGGGCTGCTATAGAGAGTGTAAAGAGGAGGATACTTGGGAGGGGAGGGGCTGCTATAGAGAGTGTAAAGAGGAGGATACTTGGGAGGGGAGGGGCTGCTATAGACAGTGTGTAAAGAGGAGGATACTTGGGAGGGGAGGGGCTGCTATAGACAGTGTGTAAAGAGGAGGATACTTGGGAGGGGAGGGGCTGCTATAGACAGTGTGTAAAGAGGAGGATACTTGGGAGGGGAGGGGCTGCTATAGAGAGTGTAAAGAGGAGGATACTTGGGAGGGGAGGGGCTGCTATAGAGAGTGTAAAGAGGAGGATACTTGGGAGGGGAGGGGCTGCTATAGAGAGTGTAAAAAGGAGGCTACTTGGGAGGGGAGGGGCTGCTATAGAGAGTGTAAAGAGGAGGATACTTGGGAGGGGAGGGGCTGCTATAGAGAGTGTAAAGAGGAGGATACTTGGGAGGGGAGGGGCTGCTATAGAGAGTGTAAAGAGGAGGCTACTTGGGAGGGGAGGGGCTGCTATAGACAGTGTGTAAAGAGGAGGATACTTGGGAGGGGAGGGGCTGCTATAGACAGTGTGTAAAGAGGAGGATACTTGGGAGGGGAGGGGCTGCTATAGAGAGTGTAAAGAGGAGGATACTTGGGAGGGGAGGGGCTGCTATAGAGAGTGTAAAGAGGAGGATACTTGGGAGGGGAGGGGCTGCTATAGAGAGTGTAAAGAGGAGGATACTTGGGAGGGGAGGGGCTGCTATAGAGAGTGTAAAGAGGAGGATACTTGGGAGGGGAGGGGCTGCTATAGAGAGTGTAAAGAGGAGGATACTTGGGAGGGGAGGGGCTGCTATAGAGAGTGTAAAGAGGAGGATACTTGGGAGGGGAGGGGCTGCTATAGAGAGTGTAAAGAGGAGGATACTTGGGAGGGGAGGGGCTGCTATAGAGAGTGTATTTGCAGTAGCTCTGTGGTTTCAGATCACTGTATCGTGTCGCAGATAGATTGACATGATCCTATAGTTCTACATAACTTCTGTCTTTAACGGGACAATATGGAGACTTATTCGGTCTGCAGGTTGTGGACACTTAATGTACATTAGTATATCATCAACATCAAGTGACACAGGCGGTAAGTACGTTTACTAGCTAGTGATAATGTGGGTTTTGCAGTTGTAACGTTACTTTCTAATACACAGGATCTGTAGAATGGAACCGGGTTGGGTCCCGGTTTCCCAAAACCATCAGATAGGATCCTATGGTTCTAACGATACACTGAGCCTTAATATGCTTCTTGTCGTGTACACAATCTGAGTGGGTATAATTTATAATGTAATGAAACAGCAGGGAGCAGGTCTCGAACCCTCGACCCCCTAGCCCGAGGTCCGGCGCGATAGCGATTGTGCCGCAAAAGCATGCTCGTGCGGCAGCGTCGATTTCCGCGCTTATAAACCCAGTGTCGTTACAATAATTTAAGAGAGAAAGAAAAAAGAGTAGCCTTTGTTATTGTTCAACAGCTGATTGCCGCTTTAAAGAAATGTCTGCAGGTAACTGTTCAGGAGAACTATTAAAGGCCCAGTGCAGTCAAATGTTCCAACTTGTAAGTCGCTCTGGATAAGAGCGTTAAATGACTTAAATGTAAATGTAAATGTGTTTTTACCCCCTGTGTTCTATATTTCCACACTGAGGTTGGAATAATGCTGTGAAATTGTGATAATGATGATTATGTCATTGTAGTGTTGGAGCGGTTTGAAAGGACCAGGTGAAATTTCAACCTGTTTTGGTGGGATGGAGTTTTGTCTTTCCATGGTGACATCACCATGAGGTAAATTAGTTAATAGACCAATAAGAAAGAGTTCCAAACCTCTCTGCCAATAACAGCTCGTTTTCAGTTTCCCCTCCCCACTCAGACCACTCCCAGACAGTCCAAGATAAATTATTGCTTGAGAAAAGTCTCTTTGCTAAGATTCTATTTGTTTCTTTTGGACAATTTTAAGTGAATACATTCACAATAACGTCCTTAATAGTTACCCAGAAATGATTTGATATTCAGATAAAAACGGCTGCATTGGACCTTTTAAAAGTGTCTCCTGAGGTAGCCTAGCATCATGGGAAAGCTCTCACTAAAGCAGTCCTTCTCAAATAGTGGGGCGCCCCCCCTGGGGAACATGCTTTTAAAAGTGTCTCCTGAGGTAGCCTAGCATCATGTGAAAGCTCTCACTAAAGAGAGATCAGCTGTCTGTGGAAATGCAGCCTTTTTCATATCTGTGATTGATTCAAACACCTCCGATCAACTAATCAATAAACCGATTATTCTACCTGATCACTACTATTTAGTGAGACGCTTTATTGAATTGTGTATGAGAGTAAAGTTCACATTTGTAGGACTGCTGATGTTAGTCAATGTTCATAGATCATTTCATGTTTTAAATTACCTTAGTTGTTGTGGAAGTCCCTGTCAACCTGCTCAACATACAGTAGCCATATATCTTGTTTTGTCTCAAAGTATATCAATCTGTAATCTGTTTCTTTCAGGTACAGTTCAGCACATTGTGGCCTTAGTTGGTGATGACGTCATCCTGCCTTGCACCCTGAGAAGCACTGTCAGTGCTGTGCATCAGACAGTAGAGTGGCAGAGACCGGACCTAAAACCAAAAGAGGTCCATCTTTACAGAGATGAGAAGGAGGATCTGGTGCTCCAGAATCCAGTCTTCAGGGGAAGGACGTCACTGTTTAAAGAAGAACTAGAGAACGGCAACGCTAGTTTAAAGTTGACCAGAGTGAAACTGTCTGATGCTGGAAACTACACCTGTTACATTCCACTGCTGGACCACCAGAAAAGCATCATTCAACTCATTGTTGGTGAGTCAACACACCTGCTGACCACCCAAACCCCCTTAGGAGACAGATCTCATGAAATCAAGGGTGAGTTCAATGTCAAGTCCATAGCATGATGAGTATTAGTTACATACTGTACATTGGTTAGACTACATACTGACCTTGACCCCAGCTAAGTCCCTGTACAATGCTGTGATCTATTGTTAGTTCCTCTTTTAATTTAAAGGTCCAAGAATATCAACAAACCCTTGTTATATTTAAGCAATAAGGCCCGAGGGGGTGTGGTATATGGCCAATATATCACGGCTATGGGCTGTTCTTATGCACGACGCAACCTGGATACAGCCATTAGCCGTGGTATATTGGCCATATACCACTAACCCTGAGTTACCTTATTGCTATTGTAAACTGGTTACCAAGGTAACAAAACAGTAAAAAGTATTGTTTTGTCATACCTGTGGTATACAGTCTGATATACCACACATTATAAACTAGGTGGTTTGAGCCCTGAATGCTGATTGGCTGAAAGCCATGGTATACAGTCTGATATACCAAACATTATAAACTAGGTGGTTTGAGCCCTGAATGCTGATTGGCTGAAAGCCGTGGTATACAGTCTGATATACCAAACATTATAAACTAGGTGGTTCAGCCCTGAATGCTGATTGGCTGAAAGCCGTGGTATACAGTCTGATATACCAAACATTATAAACTAGGTGGGTTCAGCCCTGAATGCTGATTGGCTGAAAGCCATGGTATACAGTCTGATATACCAAACATTATAAACTAGGTGGTTCAGCCCTGAATGCTGATTGGCTGAAAGCCGTGGTATACAGTCTGATATACCAAACATTATAAACTAGGTGGGTTCAGCCCTGAATGCTGATTGGCTGAAAGCCATGGTATACAGTCTGATATACCAAACATTATAAACTAGGTGGTTTCAGCCCTGAATGCTGATTGGCTGAAAGCCGTGGTATACAGTCTGATATACCAAACATTATAAACTAGGTGGTTCAGCCCTGAATGCTGATTGGCTGAAAGCCGTGGTATACAGTCTGATATACCAAACATTATAAACTAGGTGGTTTCAGCCCTGAATGCTGATTGGCTGAAAGCCGTGGTATACAGTCTGATATCATAAACATTATAAACTAGGTGGTTTCAGCCCTGAATGCTGATTGGCTGAAAGCCGTGGTATATCTGTATAGGTGCTGCATCTAGACCAGTTATCATCATTGAGGGAATCAAAGGCGATGAGGTGGTCCTGCGGTGTGAGGCTGAAGACTGCTACCCAGAGCCTGTCATGGAGTGGTGGGACGCTCATGGACGTGTCCTCCCTGCTGCTGGACCTACAGAGACATCCAGAGACCGTGAAGGCTGCTACACTGTGACAAGCCATGTTAACGTCCCCAACTCTGACAACAACACCTTCACCTGTCGGGTTCAACAGTTGGACATCAGACACATGAAGGAGAGACAGATTCACGTTCCAGGTGAGAGTCTGTTTTGGATATTTGAATGAAGGCACGATCTGTAAAAAATGTCCTGTTTTAAAAGTCATTTCATGTGTAATAAGCATTAGGTATTGTAATAATTCTACATCCTGTGTTTCAGATCAAATGTTTCCTAAGACGTGTCATTCCTGCTGGCAGACAGTTCTGGTTGCAGTTCTTGTTACAGTTCTTGTTGAAGCTGTAGCTGGAGGTCTCTACCTGTTGATTAAACAAATGGGATATTGACCTTCAGAAAGGTAAGTCACACTTCCTGGTGTGGTAGTGTTATGTGGTGGAGTTACTTCCTGGTGTGGTAGTGTTATCTGGTGGAGTTACTTCCTGGTGTGGTAGTGTTATGTGGTGGAGTTACTTCCTGGTGTGGTAGTGTTACTTCCTGATGTGGTAGTGTTATCTGGTGGTGCTATAATATATTAAACAACCTAAAGAGACAGGAAAGTCATGTCTGTCTACATCAGTGGTCACCAACCGGTCGATCGTGATTGACTGGTCCATCTCCAAGCCATTCCTAGTCTATCACCAAACATTTCTGTATAAAACCCAACGATAAAGCTAAGAAGAACAACATTGGCATTCAAGCTTATCTAATATGCAGTGATACTGTAATGGGTCTATATCCTACTGCACAAACATCATCGCTACAGAACTGTTTTTAATAGGTTCATGTTGAGTAGGCTTCTGTTTTTGAAGTCCTGTTTAAAAGAGAATCTGAGTGGTAGTGATGTTGACAGAAGGTTGGTGACCTCTGGTCTACACGGTCAATAGGGGACCACTGGTCTACACGGTCAATAGGGGACCACCGGTCTACACGGTCAATAGGGGACCACTGGTCTACACGGTCAATAGGGGACCACTGGTCTACACGGTCAATAGGGGACCGCTGGTCTACACGGTCAATAGGGGACCACTGGTCTACACGGTCAATAGGGGACCACTGGTCTACACGGTCAATAGGGGACCACTGGTCTACACGGTCAATAGGGGACCACTGGTCAATAGGGGACCACCGGTCTACACGGTCAATAGGTGACCGCTGGTCTACACGGTCAATAGGGGACCACTGGTCTACACGGCCAATAGGGGACCGCTGGTCTACACGGTCAATAGGGGACCACTGGTCTACACGGTCAATAGGGGACCACTGGTCTACACGGTCAATAGGGGACCACTGGTCTACACGGTCAATAGGGGACCGCTGGTCTACACGGTCAATAGGGGACCACTGGTCTACACGGCCAATAGGGGACCGCTGGTCTACACGGTCAATAGGGGACCACTGGTCTACACGGTCAATAGGGGACCACTGGTCTACACGGTCAATAGGGGACCGCTGGTCTACACGGTCAATAGGGGACCACTGGTCTACACGGTCAATAGGGGACCACTGGTCTACACGGTCAATAGGGGACCACTGGTCTACACGGTCAATAGGGGACCACTGGTCTACACGGCCAATAGGGGACCACTGGTCAATAGGGGACCACCGGTCTACACGGTCAATAGGTGACCGCTGGTCTACACGGTCAATAGGGGACCACTGGTCTACACGGTCAATAGGGGACCACTGGTCTACACGGTCAATAGGGGACCACTGGTCTACACGGTCAATAGGGGACCACTGGTCTACACGGTCAATAGGGGACCGCTGGTCTACACGGTCAATAGGGGACCGCTGGTCTACACGGTCAATAGGGGACCACTGGTCTACACAGTCAATAGGTGACCACTGGTCTACACGGTCAATAGGGGACCACTGGTCTACACGGTCAATAGGGGACCACTGGTCTACACGGTCAATAGGGGACCACTGGTCTACACGGTCAATAGGGGACCGCTGGTCTACACGGTCAATAGGGGACCACTGGTCTACACGGTCAATAGGGGACCACTGGTCAATAGGGGACCGCTGGTCTACACGGTCAATAGGGGACCACTGGTCTACACGGTCAATAGGGGACCACTGGTCTACACGGTCAATAGGGGACCACTGGTCAATAGGGGACCGCTGGTCTACACGGTCAATAGGGGACCACTGGTCTACACGGTCAATAGGGGACCACTGGTCTACACGGTCAATAGGGGACCGCTGGTCTACACGGTCAATAGGGGACCACTGGTCTACACGGTCAATAGGGGACCACTGGTCAATAGGGGACCGCTGGTCTACACGGTCAATAGGGGACCACTGGTCTACACGGTCAATAGGGGACCACTGGTCTACACGGTCAATAGGGGACCACTGGTCAATAGGGGACCACTGGTCTACACGGTCAATAGGGGACCACTGGTCAATAGGGGACCACTGGTCTACACGGTCAATAGGGGACCGCTGGTCAATAGGGGACCGCTGGTCAATAGGGGACCACTGGTCAATAGGGGACCACTGGTCAATAGGGGACCACTGGTCTACACGGTCAATAGGGGACCACTGGTCTACACGGTCAATAGGGGACCACTGGTCTACACGGTCAATAGGGGACCGCTGGTCTACACGGTCAATAGGGGACCACTGGTCTACACGGTCAATAGGGGACCGCTGGTCTACACGGTCAATAGGGGACCACTGGTCTACACGGTCAATAGGGGACCACTGGTCTACACGGTCAATAGGGGACCACTGGTCTACACGGTCAATAGGGGACCACTGGTCTACACGGTCAATAGGTGACCACTGGTCTACACGGCCAATAGGGGACCGCTGGTCTACACGGTCAATAGGGGACCACCGGTCAATAGGGGACCGCTGGTCTACACGGTCAATAGGGGACCACTGGTCAATAGGGGACCACTGGTCTACACGGTCAATAGGGGACCGCTGGTCTACACGGTCAATAGGGGACCACTGGTCTACACGGTCAATAGGGGACCACTGGTCTACACGGTCAATAGGGGACCACTGGTCTACACGGTCAATAGAGGACCACTGGTCAATAGGGGACCACTGGTCTACACGGTCAATAGAGGACCACTGGTCAATAGGGGACCGCTGGTCTACACGGTCAATAGGGGACCACTGGTCAATAGGGGACCGCTGGTCTACACGGTCAATAGGGGACCACTGGTCAATAGGGGACCACTGGTCTACACGGTCAATAGGGGACCACTGGTCAATAGGGGACCACTGGTCTACACGGTCAATAGGGGACCACTGGTCAATAGGGGACCGCTGGTCTACACGGTCAATAGGGGACCACTGGTCAATAGGGGACCACTGGTCTACACGGTCAATAGGGGACCACTGGTCTACACGGTCAATAGGGGACCGCTGGTCTACACGGTCAATAGGGGACCACTGGTCTACACGGTCAATAGGGGACCACTGGTCAATAGGGGACCACTGGTCTACACGGTCAATAGGGGACCACTGGTCTACACGGTCAATAGGGGACCACTGGTCTACACGGTCAATAGGGGACCACTGGTCTACACGGCCAATAGGGGACCGCTGGTCTACACGGTCAATAGGGGACCGCTGGTCTACACGGTCAATAGGGGACCACTGGTCTACACGGTCAATAGGGGACCACTGGTCTACACGGTCAATAGGGGACCCTGGTCTACACGGTCAATAGGGGACCGCTGGTCTACACGGTCAATAGGGGACCACTGGTCTACACGGTCAATAGGGGACCACTGGTCTACACGGTCAATAGGGGACCGCTGGTCTACACGGTCAATAGGGGACCGCTGGTCTACACGGTCAATAGGGGACCACTGGTCTACACGGTCAATAGGGGACCGCTGGTCTACACGGTCAATAGGGGACCACTGGTCTACACGGTCAATAGGGGACCACTGGTCTACACGGTCAATAGGGGACCACTGGTCTACACGGTCAATAGGGGACCACTGGTCTACACGGTCAATAGGGGACCACTGGTCTACACGGTCAATAGGGGACCTCTGGTCTACACGGTCAATAGGGGACCGCTGGTCTACACGGTCAATAGGGGACCACTGGTCAATAGGGGACCACTGGTCTACACGGTCAATAGGGGACCACTGGTCTACACGGTCAATCGGGGACCACTGGTCTACACGGTCAATAGAGGACCACCGGTCTACACGGTCAATAGGGGACCACTGGTCAATAGAGGACCACTGGTCTACACGGTCAATAGAGGACCACTGGTCTACACGGTCAATAGGGGACCACTGGTCTACACGGTCAATAGGGGACCACTGGTCTACACGGTCAATAGGGGACCGCTGGTCTACACGGTCAATAGGGGACCACTGGTCTACACGTTCAATAGGGGACCACTGGTCTACACGGTCAATAGGGGACCACTGGTCTACACGGTCAATAGGGGACCACTGGTCTACACAGTCAATAGGAGACACAGAGGACTTGACTACATAGTAGCTTCCACCAGTCCAGTGATGTCAACCATATTATACTCCCAGATTAAACTAGTTAGTGTTTAGTTTTTTAAATGTTTCTCTTAGTTGACTGTGTTCATGTGAGGTGCTATTAGACAGTTCTGTTCTAATCCTGTCTCTCATCCCATTTAAACAGGAACCGTTGACGTCAGTAATGAAGAAGAACAAGGAGACGACGAAGAATGAGGAAGATGAGGCCAGTGAACCCAGTCTGTCATCGGTTTAAATGTGAAATGATCTATAATAAGTGTTATGTGCCATTTAACAGACATGTTTGGATGGTCCCAGGAATCAAACCCACTATCCTGGAGTTACAAGGACCTTAACTATGACTATATAGGAATGTGCATGGCTATATTTACATTTTAATCATTTAGCAGACGCTCTTATCCAGAGCAACTTACAGGAACAATTAGGGTGAAGTGCCTTGCTCAAGGGCACATCGCCAGATTTTACATCTTGTTGGTTCAGGGATTTGAACAAGCGACATTGGTTACTGGCCCAACGCTCTTAACCACTAGTCTACCTGCCTCTCCATATATAGCACTATGTCATCAGCAATAGTTTTTTCTATCAGACATCTTTGGTGTAGTTTACGTAGTCTGTGCTGATTTATTTGACAGGGACAATGCACATCATATAGTGAAAGGACCAGCTATTGCATACAGAAGCTATCAATGCCTGGCTGAGTTGGTGAGAGACTTCTGTGTTGCCGGGGTCGCGACACAGGTCAGCGTAGGGAGTTGCTGTAGGGACTCTTATCAGGCTCTTCTCAGGTACTAAGATTTGTCTCTGTGGTCATAATGACCTCTCACTGTGCCAAAGAGGGGCATTGTAACTTCACTGCCAAAATCACCAGGTGCTCTATGCTGTAACTTTACCTTCAAGGTAGACTAGAGAAGAACGGGAGAAACTCCCCAAATACAGGTGTGCCAAGCTTGTAGCGTCATATCGAAGAAGACTCAAGGCTGTAATCGCTGCCAAAGGTGCCTCAACAAAGTACTGAGTAAAGGGTCTGAATACTTATGTAAATGTGTATTTTTATTTTATTTATTAATTTTTTTGCAAAAATCTCTAAACCTGTTTTTGCTTTGTCATTATGGGGAATTGTGTGTAGATTGAAGAAAAAAAAACTATTTAATATTTAATTAAGGCACTGTACTGACATGCATGATTGTTCAGAAGAAGGCAATTCAATAGTGTACTGTACACAGCAGACCACAGCAGCCTCAACTCTGACAGCTGTGTAGCTGCTGGCCAAGTCATTCAGAGACTTTATCACTCAGGATGGAACTTTCCTCTGCTGCTATTTTTACCATGTAATGTTACTACGACAACAGCATCAGAACACCCTATAGAACAACAGTTTATGTATTTACCTAGTCGGCTTGTTGTCGTGTGTTAGAGGAATATTCCTCCTGAGAATCATTCCCGTTGCGATAGGGAGAGAAACGTATTCTGACGGTCAGTCAAAGCACAACAATTCATAATGCAATTGAAGGAGAGCAGTTTTTACGGATCTAGAAGCACAAGCATTTCGCTACACTCGCAATAATATCTGCTATCCACGTGTATGACAAATACAATTTTGATTTGTAATGTATGTGAGGTCTTTTGAGACATCATACTAAATATGTTGACTTGCTGGTCAAGGGAAATGCAAGTTTACTTCTTTGAGTTGCTGAGTCAGAGACGCTAAGCCTTGTGGGATATTAATGAATGTGAACTCAGCAACCGTAATTCCAGAACAGTCCCACTGTTGTAATAGTGGGATGTGTATCTTCTGACAGACTCTATGCTGAGTAAAGTCAGAACTCATTTTTGCTAAATCAGCCTTTGGATTCCTTGCACCTTGTGTTTGGAAGAATATACAATGCACTTAAGAAATGGAGGAATTGGTGTCTAAGGCATTTGACGGTTGTTAGGGGACCTTATTACTGAATAATGTCTGTTTTTATGATCGTGTTTTACTTTTCATGTATTTTAATGTGTAGTTTGTATTATATTGTGGTGATATACAGGGCTCACCTCCTGGAAAGGAGACCTGTCTCAGCATTAACTTCCTGTCAAAATATACAAATTTCTAAAGACATGTGATTTTGTCTCCATGATTTGTAAACTAACTGTTGCTTGTTGAGCTCCACACATGGATTATCTGCAGATAAATGATCAAAACATTCTCTGAAGATGTAATTCCTCAGTGCAGGAACTATATAGAGAGGACGGAGCATCATTCTGGTCCACTCTCATTTGTTCAGTCCATGTTCCTCAGTGCAGGAACTATATAGAGAGGAGGGAGCATCATTCTGGTCCACTCTCATTTGTTCAGTCCATGTTCCTCAGTGCAGGAACTATATAGAGAGGAGGGAGCATCATTCTGGTCCACTCTCATTTGTTCAGTCCATGTTCCTCAGTGCAGGAACTATGTAGAGAGGACGGAGCATCATTCTGGTCCACTCTCATTTGTTCAGTCCATGTTCCTCAGTGCAGGAACTATATAGAGAGGAGGGAGCATCATTCTGGTCCACTCATTTGTTCAGTCCATGTTCCTCAGTGCAGGAACTATATAGAGAGGATGGAGCATCATTCTGGTCCACTCTCATTTGTTCAGTCCATGTTCCTCAGTGCAGGAACTATATAGAGAGGAGGGAGCATCATTCTGGTCCACTCTCATTTGTTCAGTCCATGTTCCTCAGTGCAGGAACTATATAGAGAGGAGGGAGCATCATTCTGGTCCACTCTCATTTGTTCAGTCCATGTTCCTCAGTGCAGGAACTATATAGAGAGGAGGGAGCATCATTCTGGTCCACTCTCATTTGTTCAGTCCATGTTCCTCAGTGCAGGAACTATATAGAGAGGACGCAGCATCATTCTGGTCCACTCTCATTTGTTCAGAACATGTTTTTTGTTGCAGGCCATCTAATAATAAGGTCAGGTAAAACTGTATTTGAACTGACATTTCACTATCTGACATAATGGTAGGTAGCCATTGTAGAGTTTGTATGGACTATTTTGTCATGGTTTTTCCATTTCTAATCCATACTGAACGAACAGCTGTTTGGGAGCCGAATGAACGTCTCTTTTAGGTGAACGGAGACAAATGTTCCGGCTCACAGAAGACTGAATGACCATCACTACACAACAGAGAAAACGGGAAATTACCATATTTTATAATATAAATGAAAAAACAATTATAGAGTGAATAATAAGTAGTTATTATTTTTAATGTATTAATGATACCAATCAGGAAGTGTCCAATGGGGTAAATGCAGATGGACCAACCCCAGACTTCTGGACCTTTTCTAGCCTCTATGCTGCATCGGTTACAGATTATAATGGTTATTGTTCATAGAACATCTGATAGTGAATCATAAAGCCCGTCTATAGTCTACTATCAGCGGTTCTATTAACAATAACTATAGATGGGCTATATGGTCCACTATGTTACAGTAATACACCATAGATAGGCTATATGGTCCACTATGTTACACTATAGATGGGCTATATGGTCCACTATGTTACACCATAGATGGGCTATATGGTCCACTATGTTACACCATAGATGGGCTATATGGTCCACTATGTTACACCATAGATGGGCTATATGGTCCACTATGTTACAATAATACACTATAGATGGGCTATATGGTCCACTATGTTACACCATAGATGGGCTATATGGTCCACTATGGTACAATAATACACTATAGATGGGCTATATGGTCCACTATGTTACACCATAGATGGGCTATATGGTCCACTATGTTACAATAATACACTATAGATGGGTGGCCAAACTGGCATAGATTTTCAAAATGGGTTTTAATGCATTTAATGGGGTTCCAGGGCTCCATTACCGGGTAGGGAGCACCCCACTACCGGACCAAGTCACTGGAGGGAGCCCTTGGTCAATTTATGAGGTTCTGAATTTTTTTTCAACTGTTCAACTTTTGCCCCAGAGATGGGGGAAGCCCCTATGTCATAGGAATCTTATCAATGTTATAGTTACAAAGTAACATAAAATTGAGGCCACCAAAACGGGAGAAGATATAATGAGGGATGAGATTCCAAATTGAAGTTGGATTCTTAAAAAAATGTTTAGCCCGATTTATCTTAAAACTAGTATTCAAAGTAGGAAAATCTAAAAAAATTGAGCCCACCATATTCATATGAGTTCATAACGACAGATTTCGTAATATAATGTGTACGATTTTTCCAGATGAAGTTGAAAAGCACCTGGTCAACCGCTTGACCTATTTTGATGTCAAGATGTAGGGACTGGGCTGCATAAGTAAGTCTGGAGATACCTTCAGCTTTAGAAAGCAATACTCGACCTTTCAAGGATAAATCCCTCTGCAACCAATGGTTCAACTTATTTTTTTCAATAATAGGTATGAAATTTAATGAGCATCTTTCCTGTTGATCCTTAGACATGGTAATCCCAAGGTATGTTACTTTTTTCTTGACTGGAATATTGCATATAGAGGGTATCACACAGTCTTTAACAGCAAACAATTCACATTTATTAAGGTTTAGGTAAAGACCAGATGCTTTGGAAAATATATTTATCACATCGACTGCTCTAGGCATCTGGTCAGCATCTTTCAAAATGAGGGTGGTGTCATCTGCAAGCTGACTGATGATAATATCTCTGTCAGCAATAGAGATCCCTTTTAATATCTCTGTCAGCAATAGAGATCCCTTTTAATATCTCTGTCATCAATAGAGATCCCTTTAATATCTCTGTCAGCAATAAAGGTCCCTTTTAGTATCTCTGTCAGCAATAGAGATCCCTTTAATATCTCTGTCAGCAATAGAGATCCCTTTAATATCTCTGTCAGAGATAGAGATCCCTTTTAATATCTCTGTCAGCAATAGAGATCCCTTTAATATCTCTGTCAGCAATAGAGATCCCTTTAATATCTCTGTCATCAATAGAGATCCCTTTAATATCTCTGTCATCAATAGAGATCCCTTTAGTATCTCTGTCATCAATAGAGATCCCTTTAATAACTCTGTCATCAATAGAGATCCCTTTAATATCTCTGTCAGCAATAGAGATCCCTTTAATATCTCTGTCAGCAATAGAGATCCCTTTAATATCTCTGTCAGCAATAGAGATCCCTTTAATATCTCTGTCATCAATAGAGATCCCTTTAATATCTCTGTCAGCAATAGAGATCCCTTTAATACCTCTGTCAGAGATAGAGATCCCTTTAATATCTCTGTCAGCAATAGAGATCCCTTTAATATCTCTGTCAGAGATAGAGATCCCTTTAATATCTCTGTCATCAATAGAGATCCCTTTTAGTATCTCTGTCATCAATAGAGATCCCTTTAATATCTCTGTCATCAATAGAGATCCCTTTTAGTATCTCTGTCAGAGATAGAGATCCTTTTTATATCGCTGGATTTAACAAAACTTGTAAGAAGTTGGGTTGCAAGCAGGAAGAGGTAAGGCAAAATTGGGCATCCTTGCCTAAGTGCCATGCTTTCATTTAATTGAACTATTCCAATTCATATAAATAATTTTAATCCTACCACAAAATAATTCCCCAAAACCAAAAACTAATGTTACACTGTATCGAAGGCTTTATAAAAGTCTAAGAAGACAATAAAACTATCTTAGAAGATTAGATGAGAATAGTCAATAAGATCAAACACCAGTCAGACATTATTAGATATATGTCTATTTTTCATGAAGCCAGATTGGGTCTCTTCTATAATTGAGTCCAATAATGCCTTCAATCTTTTTGCAAATGTATAGGCTAATATTTTGTAGTCATTATTGAGCAGACAGATTGGACGCCAATTATCGAGGAGAAGGAAGTCTTTGGGTTTAGGGAATAACGTAATGAGACATGGAGTCAATCTGGGAGGGAGATCATTATTTACAATGTAATCAGACCTGGAGTCAAACTGGGAGGGAGATCATTATTTACAATGTAACCAGACCTTGAGTCAAACTGAGAGGGAGATCATTATTTACAATGTAATCAGACCTGGAGTCAAATTGGGAGGGAGATCATTATTTACAATGTAACCAGACATGGAGTCAAACTGGGAGGGAGATCATTATTTACAATGTAACCAGACATGGAGTCAAACTGGGAGGGAGATCATTATTTACAATGTAACCAGACCTGGAGTCAAACTGGGAGGGAGATCATGATTTACAATGTAATCAGACCTGGAGACAAACTGGGAGGGAGATCATTATTTACAATGTAACCAGACCTGGAGTCAAACTGGGAGGGAGATCATGATTTACAATGTAACCAGACCTGGGGCCTGTTGCACAAAACTAGGATAAGGGATTAAGCCAGGATATCTTGGTGATCCTGGCTCAATTGATCCGTAATCCGGTTGCACTAAAGATGGATAGGGGGCAGGAGGATATGTTATGGTATAAATTACCATGGAGATTTATTCTGTGGAGCTAGCCTGCTCCAGACCAGGCTAAATTCCAGGATCTATTTAATCTCATCCCTAATGTCAGTCAGCAGTCACCACAAATGGAAACCAATAGTTATTTCACTGCTCACTATACATTGTTATCACATATAACTAGACCCACTGTTATTATTTAAACGTTTGTGATCATTAATTTCAATGATTTTGGATAAAAAATGATTTTTAGATGATGTTGCTATCATTAGATAATTTACAGTTTCCCATAGACTATAAGGCTATATATAAAATGATAGAATATTAGGGCCACAGAGGGGAAAAAAACACAAGTCATAATATTGTAACCAGTTGTTTTAAAGGAGGACAGTTGTTAAAATGACAGATGTGGGGCATTTCGTGAAATTGTACTTCAGTATGGTTTCATAAACAAAGACATGCTGATGTGCCAGAATATTAAGTATCACATTGTCATAAGTATCAAAACTGTAAAAACAATATGTAGCTTTTCTGCAGAAAGAACCAGCCTCATAAATTTATGACTTTATCCTTTTTCTTCAGTGTGGCCCTAGTACTCTGTCATATAAACAAATACACATTCCATATGAATATAAAAACACAATGTGTAACATTATGTTCCTTTATTGAATAAGGACAAAACAAAGCAGGTAAACCATCAGCTCCTTTCGAAACTGAAGTCACAGTGACTCTACAAGATGGAAAGCACAGAATCCAAGCATATTATACAAAATGATACATACACATTCAAAGGTCTGTATATAACACACCCTGCATGTCTGCACACTAAAATAAATGCAGGACAAATCCATACACATCAACTGAACAGACAAATGAATGGATGCAGTAGCCTCCCTGCAGCCTTGTATTACACACAGTATACCGCACAAACATCATAAGAGGCCAAATTCGTCAAAAAACGAACCCAAAAAAACCCAAATTCCTCTGCCACCGCAGGACATATTTAACCAAAATTGAAAGCACACATACTAACTAAAATAATTCAACACATATTGGTCCCTCAGCAGCCGACCACTGTCGTCATCAGGGAAGATTGCCGGATTGTCCCAGTCCATGGCTGGTGGCACTCTGGGGGCCCTCTCCTTCCTCAGGCAGGCCACATTGTGGAGGACAGCACAAGCCACAGTAATATCACATGCCCTAACAGGGCTGACCCTTAATTTGTGAAGGCAGTGAAAGCGTGCCTTCAGGAGGCCAAAGGTCATTTCAACTCTGGCCCTGGTCCTGGCATGGGCATGGTTGTAGGCCTGCTGTGCTTCCTGGGGGTCTGTGAAAGGTGTCAGGAGAAAAGGCTGGCAGCCATACCCCCTGTCTCCCAGCAACACACCAGAGAATTCACCTGTCAACACAAAATCTCATCATTACTACCTCATAAACACAGTGATATTCTTGACACAGCCATGATGGTTATAAATAGGGGTTGTGTGGCTTACCTTGTGATAGGCACTGATAGATTTCAGAGGCCCGAAAGATTCTGGAGTCATGGACTGAGCCAGGCCATTTTGCCACAACATTGCTGATCACACAGTCAGCATTGCAGACCATCTGAAATCATAAGATGAGGAATATTACACCAATCAATGCACATCACTGGCAATGCAGAGTGTTCGTCAATGGACAATATCAAAAAGTTATGTTCACCTGAACATTAATGCTGTGAAAGGATTTCCTATTCACAAAATCGGCCTCATGGGCACCTGAGGGGGCTTTTATCCTTATGTGTGTGCAGTCCACTGCACCAATGACATTGGGGAAACCTGTCACACAAAGTAATGAGTATCCTACTATGTGTTAACAGTTGTCCTGTAATTTGTAGATCCTCTTACCTGCAATCCTATAGAACTCCTCTTTGATGTCACAGAGTCTTCTGTGGCCAGGGAAGGAGATGAAGACATCTGCTAATGCTTTGATAGCCAGACACACACTCCTTATTGTGCGGCAAATTGTGGCCTTGTTCAGCTGTTCTGCATCCCCCACTGAGTACAGGAAGGCTCCACTAGCAAAAAAGCGCAAGGCCACACAAACCATTTGCTCCACACTCAGTGCATGGCTCCGTGCAGTGCGGTGCTTAATCCTGGGACCCAGTAGTCTGCATAGATACCTGATGCCATCTGCAGAAAACCTGTATCTTTCATATAGATGGTCATCAGGGAAGGCCAGTGGGTCCAACCGGTCCCTGAAGACCCTTTCTCGCCTGAAGGCTCTCCTCAGCACAAGTGCTTCTTCATCCACCACATCTCGCACGAATGGGCATGCCATTGTCAGAGCAGAAAGGAACACACAATTTTGGGCCTTCATATAGGCTAGTGGCCACACCTGGTGCTGGGGGGGTGGGCAAAAGAGGGCGATGCCTTATAACGATGACTTGGTTGTACTGATTGCTGGGAAAATAAAAAAAACCTTAGAAAGATGCCACCGTCCTGTGTGCTCACAATAAGAGCTCATATGTCATGGCTCACTTGACTTTACGAGAATATACCTAATTTTTATTTTGAGCTGTGTCATCTTCTTGGAGCTGGGGGAGGAAAGAAAAATAATGATTAATACATTTGTGTTACAGTTAGCATACAGTGTACATTGAAGGCATATCTCACCTCCCTCTCAAGTTTTTTTATTTCAAGGTCCAGTTTCCTAATTGTCCTCTTTTTTATTTCGGACTCCAGTGCAAGATTTTCCATCTTTTTCTTCTTGTACTGAATGTCTATGTCTGCCAGTTCTATTTGGCGCCGGAGGTGGTTGCCATACAACTTTCTGATAGCTTGTGAGCTCTGTGAACACAATACAATTAGCGCAGCTGGAATTTGGCAGGATGTGGTGTCCTTTTATTAATACGCACTATGTTGCCAGGCTGGTTTTCCCACTGTATAGCATCTGGGTCCTGTAAAAGAAATTAGATTTTTTGATTTTGATGAGGACTCCTCACCATTGTAGAGTAAATAGTACTTTCACAGTCTTAACATGATACCTCATGCCTTCTGGAATCCAGAGAGATGGTCTCCTCCTCATCATCGTCTCCATCATGTGCTGTTGCTGCTGCACTGGGGCCTTCACCCTATCACATTTAATCGGATTCATATTGAAGCTAGTAGACAAGACATGCCAGGCCTACAGTATGCCTTTGATGGAGTACTCACTGGATCAGCATCGTCTGGTGCTTGTGCTGGTGGCTCTAACAGGAACACAGTGCTGCCAGACACTGCAAGGCAATAGGTAAACCAAAGTCAGACAGTCCAAATTGATTCAATATGAATGTGGTTGTATCCCATGTAGAGATGGAAGGACATACCTTGAATGAAGCGGGTGGCATCTTGGGAGGAACCTATGCTCGTCTCTTTCCCCCCAGGGATCCCCTCTAAGACGGGCCTGCCTTTATTTAGCTCCAAGGCCATGTCCTCTGCTGGGGTAAGGTCAGCCTTTGGTGACCCACCACCCGTGCCTTGTCTGTGGGTATTCTTTTTCACTGCTAAAACAGTACAGACAATGTGTGAGCAGGCACCTTCTGGGTACAATATATGCTTGTGCTTTGTTAAATATTAGTCAGGGACCATACCATTCTGCAGAATGTTCTTGTATTTGATTTTGACCTGCTGCCATGTCCGTTTTGGCCCGTTCATGTTTAATCTACACACACACACACACACACACACACACACACACACACACACACACACACACACACACACACATTTAATGGAGTCACACTGCAAAAAATTACTTGGTATTTTTGTCTTGTTTTCAGTAAAAATATCAAAAAATTTATCATAGCTTTATACAGTGTGATGGAGTTACTTTACACAATTTCACTCATATCTGCAGTGCATTTCAATAAAAAATTTAACCGTTTCATAATTACAGTACAACTGCATTTTTGGAGATGTGAATTAAATATTTGAATTGTAATTGTGATGTTTCAGCGGAGCGGTGAGTGTGTAATTGTGCACTACTTACGCATTCAGGCGGTCTGCAATACTTTGCCACGCTTTTTCTCTTTGCTTTATCACTGTGGCGGTGTTGCCTTTCTTCTTAATTATATCTTTTACCTCCTCGTATGCCTCCATGAGGATTTGTGCTTCCGACGGGGAAAAGTACGCGGCTCTAGTTGCCATGGTAAATCAGTTAATCTGTGATCTGTGGCGGGGTCTATTTGAGTGAGCCGTGAGCGCGCACCTATCCAGGATTGGTTTCACCTGGCTTAATGAATCCGTGTCTGCTCATCCTGGCTTGGTCTTTGTGCAACCAATTAAGCCTGGACGCACATGTTTTGGCTTCATTGAGCTCAGCTGAGTCATTTATCCCGGATGTCTTAATTCTACTTTTGTGCAACAGGCCCCTGGAGTCAAACTGGGAGATAAACAGTGTAATGTCAATATAAACAGCTCTATGGTCAGTAAGGGCCATTATCAGAGATAAACAGTGTAATGACAATATAAATAGCTCTATGGTCAGTAAGGGCCATTATCAGAGATAAACAGTGTAATGACAATATAAATAGCTCTATGGTCAGTAAGGGCCATTATCAGAGATAAACAGTGTAATGACAATATAAATAGCTCTATGGTCAGTAAGGGCCATTATCAGAGATAAACAGTGTAATGACAATATAAACAGCTCTATGGTCAGTAAGGGCCATTATCAGAGATAAACAGTGTAATGTCAATATAAACAGCTCTATGGTCAGTAAGGGCCATTATCAGAGATAAACAGTGTAATGTCAATATAAATAGCTCTATTGTCAGTAAGGGCCATTATCAGAGATAAACAGTGTAATGTCAATATAAAACAGCTCTATGGTCAGTAAGGGCCATTATCAGAGATAAACAGTGTAATGTCAATATAAACAGCTCTATGGTCAGTAAGGGCCATTATCAGAGATAAACAGTGTAATGTCAATATAAACAGCTCTATGGTCAGTAAGGGCCATTATCAGAGATAAACAGTGTAATGTCAATATAAACAGCTCTATGGTCAGTAAGGGCCATTATCAGAGGTAAACAGTGTAATGTCAATATAAACAGCTCTATGGTCAGTAAGGGCCATTATCAGAGATAAACAGTGTAATGTCAATATAAACAGCTCTATGGTCAGTAAGGGCCATTATCAGAGATAAACAGTGTAATGTCAATATAAACAGCTCTATGGTCAGTAAGGGCCATTATCAGAGATAAACAGTGTAATGTCAATATAAACAGCTCTATGGTCAGTAAGGGCCATTATCAGAGATAAACAGTGTAATGTCAATATAAACAGCTCTATGGTCAGTAAGGGCCATTATCAGAGATAAACAGTGTAATGTCAATATAAACAGCTCTATGATCAGTAAGGGCCATTATCAGAGATAAACAGTGTATTGACAATATAAATAGCTCTATGGTCAGTAAGGGGAGCGGACAGGATGTTAACAGAAATAGTCTGTTTATCAAAACATTTAGACACCAACCAAAGATCTGTGGTGATTGTCTGGAGCGGATCTTATTACTCCAAGTGGAAGACTAGTCATTAGGAAACTTTACTCTCCAAATATCTATAATATCAAACCTTTCCATAAACTGCCTCAAACGTCATAGAAGTGGACTAACCCGGAGGCCATCTATCAATTAAAATATTCTGAGAAATATTAAAATCCCCGACCTACTAGAAGTAAATCGTTCGGGAACTTGGTTAGCCAACGGAGAATACGCTCTTCCAAAGATTCAAGTAACGGATCGTTTTCAAGTTTGGAGTTGAACCCATAAATGTTGGTAATAGTGGTATTGTTACAGTTGATGACAAGACAAAATAAAGTGACCAATAGGGTCCCAATCTGAGTGCAAAAATACTTCCATTGAAGTGATTCTTTAGAGTGATAACTACAGCAGAGCGCCCTGAACCTAGCTGATCCTGCAGTAAACTAACTGAGTCTAACTAAGCGAGTCATAGCGCTGGCATTCACAACCACACTGACTTGTCTGGAACCAACACGGAGCAGGATTCACGGTTCACGAGTCAACCCCCCCCCCACGTGGATAGTTGAGTAAGACAATACAACTGTAACTTTCGTTTCGTTTTTTTGTAGTTTACTTTGGGCGCGAAGGGGCTGTGTTGGGTGAGTAAAAAAAAAAGGATAACGTGACATGAATGGTTGACGACGTACAAACACGCCGGTTGTGAAGGACATTGTGCCGCGTGTGTTTTTAACCTTGGTTCCGTGTTAATGTTTGATTTCAGAGCTCTAGACGGGAGAGAGGAGGAGGAGGAGGAAGAATAAGACTGAAAAGACCGTTGGTGGAGTCGAGGTAGGAACACCGGAGAATGGAGGTGCAGGTGCCAGGAATGCAGGTAAGAACAAACTATCAAACAGTTTTCTCCGTTTGTGTTGGATCTTATTCTGAGATATATATATATATATGTGTGTGTTGATTTGTGAACTGTTGTTGGGCTTTTGTAGTAAGAAGCACAGTAGACTAGACACACAGGTGGACGAGGACATCGCCAGAACTAGACCAAGGAAACAGCTTTTGAATTAGCCAATAGAAATACAAATTGACTGTCCAAATGATCGGTAAGGACCATTATCAGATATCAACAGTTTAATGTCAGTATAAATAGCAATTTTTTATTTTACCATTTATTTAATTAGGCAAGTCAGTTAAGAACAAATTCTTATTTTCATTGACAGCCTAGGAACAGCGGGTTAACTGCCTTGTTCAGGGGCAGAATGACAGATTTTGTACCTTGTCAGCCCAGGGATTCGATCCTGCAACCTTTCGGTTACAAGTCCAACGCTCTAACCACTAGGCTACCTGCCGCCGCAATGATTATTTTTCTAACTGTAAGTGTGATGTAACGTATTAGGATCGCACCTGTTTTGGCTCGCATGTAATGTTCTATCCCGTTGTTTGACTAACTATACAGCTGGGGGAGAGGGTTGTGCTCGACAGGCTCAGTATGTCACCGCGTAACACACCTTTTGTTAGTGTATTAATGTCTATTCTATGTCCCATTATGACATCACCATCGTAGAACTCTTAACGTTCACTTCTGTGCTTCCGTGTACTTCTGGAGCAGATGGAGCAATTCTTTATTGAAAACAAATAGGATGTGTGTGTGTGTGTGTGTGTGTGTGTGTGTGTGTGTGTGTGTGTGTGTGTGTGTGTGTGTGTGTGTGTGTGTGTGTGTGTGTGTTTCCTCCTTCCTCCAGCTGGGTGACCCTAAACTAGGGTCTAAGGGTCAGTGTGTTCTGGGATTAAAAACAATTGTCCATCTGTGTCTACCAAAATGGCACCCTATTCCCTACATAGTGCACCACTTTTCAGAAGTAGTGCACTAGGGAATCGTGTAGTATTTGGTAGAGACACATTGCTGGACCTTCCGTCTGTAGATGAGCTGACGCATGGCCATTCAGAGGGATTCTGTTCACAAGGGACGTAACATTTATGGTAGGAATTTGTGATTGATTGTTATTCATGTAAATTTATGTTAGACAGAGAGAGGGATGAAATTCAATATCCTCCCTCTGTCTCTCTCTCTCTCTCTCTCTCTCTCACTCACAAATATTGACCAAGTTCTCAACAGCAGTGTGAATCACCCTTTAACCCATACAGTCATAAAAACAAGGTGTTATATTGTATGAGGAAGTTATTGGAGATATTTCCTGGAATTTCTCTCCAAGTAACAGTCTGATCCTGTATTTTCTGCTATTTGGAGGTGAACATGTCTGGTTCCTACTGAAATGGAGTCCTCATTCATATTGTTCCAAATCTAGAGAGTTTTGTCTTTATGACATCACACAAATCTGTGTTTAGGATTGATGTC